>NC_086321.1:171336027-171340695 GCF_036172605.1 Pelobates fuscus | reverse complement strand
CTGGCATTCTCTTATTTCCGTTGGGTCACCCAGGACCAATCTATTTCGTACGATTAAAGCACAAACACCATGCTCTAAATCCATATTCAGCTAGTTCTTATTCAAATATGCACTCAGTTCTATTTCACAAATTCTACTTTTCTTTACGTATATTCCCTGTTCGGTCATATTGCTACTAATACCTTTTTGTCAGTTTGGGGATATAATTAGCTTGTTTAAAAATCTGCCTTGTGATTTTCTTTCTATGTTAACCAATTAATTTGTTTTACTACTTTTTAAAATATCCACGTCTATCATAAACGTACGGTTTCTATACACTGTGGCAGGATGGCTAGGCTCTCCACAATAAACTTCAAATGCAATAGTCAGGATATAATAGTACTGCAGTTTATTGTCACTTTCCACTATATATACAAGGTTGTGCTCTCCCACAAAATAAAACAAAAGAAAATAAATCCTACTCCAACTTGGAGACTTACTAAACAACAGTATTACTAACTATCCAACTGGCCAGCTAATCTGGTTCCCAGTTTTAAACAAATGAAATACAGCACTTTAAGCAGGTTTCACACAGTACCTTTGTCTCAGAGTCTCAGGCTTAACTGCCTCCTCTCTCCCAGCTGTTAGACTCTCTGATGTTTTCAGAGGCTAACCTTTTAAAACCCTAGTGCTGGTTAATTACATTCACCTGGTATATAACATTCAAGGGGTGACTCCCACCAATTAACCCCATCATGCTGGGAATAGATGCCCTTCCTATGGAATAGCCTGCCTACCGCCATCAGACTCTCCCCTAGTCTTGCATCTTTTAAGAAGTGCCTTAAAACTCATCTCTTTAGGAAAGCATATGGCCTCCAAAACTAACCCTTACCTCACATACCTGTCTCTTGCCCTCTCCTAAAGGGCAGTCCACCTTATTTGATTGCAAATTCCTGTCCTAATGTGTTTTACACCCACCTCCTATAGAATGTAAGCTCGATCGAGCAGGGTCCTCTTCAACCTATTGTTCCTGTAAGTTTATTTGTAATTGTCCTATCTATAGTTAAATCCCTTCTCATAATATTGTAAAGCGCTACGGAATCTGTTGGCGCTATATAAATTGCAATAATAATAATAATAATAGAGAGCACTCCAATCTATTACTAACATAGAAAGCCTCTCTGACCTTGCCACAACACATATTTACCTATTAAACACTTCATCTCTTTTTATCCATTGTATATACTGCCATACGTCACATATACTAATAAATACTGTTTATAAACACAATATCCGGCACATAAACGTCTGTACTATTCATTTTCCATATAATCACGCTGTCACATATTTTTGGCTTTACAGACTGCATCGGTTTCTCGCTTTTTCTGCGCTAAAGTTGTTTATTTCAAGGTCTTTTATTACAGGAACAGGTATTGTATTTTATCACTTTGCGTTATAAAGCCATAGGCCTAAAATGTTTACATATTGGGTTTTATTACTTACCTTCACACCTGTCGTTAACTATGGAATTTTTCTTTGGTTAACCCTTAGCTCCAGTATTATTCTAGGCTTCCCCCGGTTCTACACAATTAAACCATTTCGCATAACGTAATTTCTTTACGTCAAACCAAGGTATAGTTCACAACTCGTTTGTTACTACACCTCATATAAAACCTATCACGGTCTCAAGTTCATTACTACTTTTTCACAGGCTTACGCCCACGGTACGTTAATTCTTTACTATTATTTCTACTCAGACTTACGGTCATACAGCCATCAGGCTCCGGAAAACACCAAAACCTGACCCGGTACTCAGCCATACCTTCAGGTACTTACGTCTATACCCAAATACGTCCAATCGTCACCCCAAGGCCTCATCCAGCCTTCTCACAAATATCTATTTCAGCCCAGTCACACATTTAAACCTTCCAGATCCCTCAATGCAGGATCTCACGTTGTGCCCCTAACAAACAACCTACTCCCAATTCAAACCATACGCCACCACGATACGCATAAATACTTCAACATCCGTCTTAAATCCTCAGGACTCTTCCTCAAGGACAGCATAAGACGAGACTTACCACACTTATTACCACCAGAAGGTTCCAGATACCATTCGCAAGAAGTCAAGGTTAGTATCTACACAACATTCCAGTCCTCTCACCTTATCCTTAAATATACAACCGAACTGGCTACAGGGTCTAGGCTAATGCCTTAGCGCACCCTATCAGAAAACCCGTACCAGCAAGGCCTTCCATCCCCCCCCACCTCAACACGGAGGTACGGCCCCACGCCCAAATCATAGTTACAAGCCTCGCATGCCCTACTACAGGGCGCTAGTCAGGGCCTCACCTGTCACGGCCACACGTTTTGATTTCTCTCTACTGTCACCGAGAGGCCAACATCCCGCCACCACATCTGTGGCAACTACGTCATAAGCCAAATCATAGGTAGAGCCTCTCACCGCCACTTGGCATTAGCAGGGCCTCACTTATCCAAACATTCAACAGTTAAGTTTTTCGCTTTGGCATTCTATGTTTCTATGTTTCTATGTTTCTATGTTTTTCGCTTTGGCATCTAGCATTACAGTCCAGTTCTTCCATATACACCACCCCACATACCCCGCCTACTTACCTTATGCCCCTTCTAATATATCTTTCACATAATCATTCCTTTTAGAATGTCCCAAGAACCTATTCCAACCGAAGAATTGACAGAAGAAACTCCATTCACGCCTACCAGACCCGGGTCTCCAGGAGAATCACTCACTCTTTCAACCCCCACGTCCTTGAGAGCATGGACTATTCCCAAAATTACAGCCGAGCTTAGGCTCAGGGGAATCCCCTTTCCGGCCACAGCTAGGAAGGCTGAACTTTATAGGCTACTTACTCACCAAGCCCCCGAGCCCAGGCCAGGGACTAGCTCTCAAGGACAACCACCAAGCAACAGCACGGCCACCCAGGATACCCTGGCAGAGATCTTGGCCAATCTACAGACCCTCAATAGCAGGCTATCTAAAGTGGAAAGCGCCATCTCCTCTCCAGGTACTACCACGGTAGTCCCAGTCGCTATCACGGCTGTACCTGCTATACCAACTTGCCCTCCTATACTCCCCCCTCCAGCACCGGGCACAGCCATTACACCATTTGAGTCACCAGCACACTCCGTCCCTGACTCTATCAGGAAAGATATCCTAGACGGGAAGGATGTGTGTCTGGTGTCCTTGCTCATAGCCTCACAGGATGTACTTGAGAACAAGGCATTCAATTACGGTGATATCTCTGTGGTGCTCAAGACAAGGGATCCCAGGCTTAATAAAAAATTGTCCATACCCCAGTTTGTGATAGCTTTCGGGATATACCGAGACGTCATTTGCACGGTGTATCCCCACAGGAGAGAAGAGTTAGACCTTTATCTGCACAAGGTGGTGGATCTAGGCATCAAGTACGGGGGCTCCTCTTTCTATGACTACCACAAGTCAGTTTCAGCGAAGGCGGCGACCCATCTGAAGCAGTTCAATATTAAAATTAACTGGGGTCAGATGGACACAGAACTGTTCTGTCGCCACTTCGCTGGACTCAGGTCCCCAGCTTGTGCCATATGCAATTCGACATCCCACATGGCGGACTTATGTCCTGTCGAAGCAGATCCCACCACCTCCACTCCCACCCCTCATTCTACTTTCACACCTCACTCCACTTTCACCCCTCACAACAAGTCTTCGGGTGGTCTTCGGGATAAGCTAGGTAGGCCCATCTCCTTTTTAGGGAAGGCGCAGGTGTGCAATAATTTCAACGCAGGCTCCTGCAGTTTCAGCGCCCTGTAGATTATTGCACATCTGCTCCATATGTTTCAGGGCACATACCAAGACCATGTGCCCAGCCAGGTTGTCACCAAACAAATGACTAACCGACATAAACATCGACAACCTGGTTTTTTACCTAAGGTCTCACCCTAGCAGGCATCTGGTGGATTATCTCACCACAGGGTTCACTAAAGGGTTTCTCACGGGTATTGTATCCATTCCCCCAGGTACACTAGAATGCCCTAATCTCCAGTCAGCACGTTTAGACCCAGTCTCCATAGACACTCTCATTGCCTCTGAAATCACCAACGGTTTCATGATCGGCCCCTTCACCTCTTAACCATTCTCCTCCTGGCGCACTAACCCCATTGGTATTGCTATTCACAAATATTCTAATAAAAACGTCTAATTATTGATTTATCGGCACCGCACTCCTCTTTTGTTCCAAGCATAAACGCACTCATTCCAGCAGACAAATTCTCACTTCAGTACGTAACCATCGACGACGCCATACAGTCCATCATATCATCTGGTAATCGACCCTGGCTTAGCAAAACGGACATCACAAACGCGTTTAAATTACTACCCATGCACCCCTCACTCTGGCACTTACACGGTGTTAAATGGCGAGGGAAATATTACTTCTCTACACGACTCACTTTCGGTTCTCGAAGCAGCCCCAAACTGTTCGACATTTTCGCAGAGTCACTATACTGGCTGCTTCTGAACGTCATCAGGTGTCACTCCGTTATCCACTACCACGACGACTTTTTACTAATAGAGCCAGGGTCACCTTCACCCACAGCAATCAGAAGCACATCCCGGGTATTCACAACACGGCCGCTGACGCTATTTCTCGTTCTCAATTCAACTCGTTCTCAACT
>NC_086321.1:171256027-171333527 GCF_036172605.1 Pelobates fuscus | reverse complement strand
TGTGTGTTACTGAGTATGTTTGTGTGCATCTGTTAGTGAGTGTGTATGTATGTCTGTCACTGAGTGTGTGTCTGTCAGTAAATGTGTGCGTCTGTTCATGAGAGTGTGTGTGTGTGTGTCTAAAGCACTTACCTTTCTCCAGCGCCGGACTCCCTTGGCGCTGGGGATCCCTCCGTCCCGATCCGCCTCTCAGCTCCGAATGCACATGCGTGGCAAGAGCCATGCGCGCATTCAAACCGCCCATAGGAAAGCATTACTCAATGCTTTCCTATGGACGTTCAGCGTCTTCTCACTGTGATTTTCACAGTGAGAATCGCAGAAAATCCTCTAGCGGCTGTCAATGAGACAGCCACTAGAGGCTGGATTAACCCTCAGTGAAACATAGCAATTTCTCTGAAACTGCTATGTTTTCAGCTGCAGGGTTAAAACTAGAGAGACCTGGCACCCAGACCACTTCATTGAGCTGATTTGATCTGGGTGTCTGTAGTGGTCCTTTAAGTGTATGTGTTTATGCATGCACTGGCGTACATACCGCGGTCGCACGGGTCGCAGCCCTGCGACCAGGTGCCCGCCGCATGTGTTGCGGCCCCAGCCCGCGCAGAGTAAGCGCGCGGGGGGGGCCGCCCACGGATCAGTTTTCGCACTGGGGCCCCATGGGTTGTGTGTACGCCACTGTCACTACCACTAGATTACCTATAGATGGGCCTATCTTCAGGTCACTTAGCAATCTCCTTGACACAGCCCCATTCGACATCGGCACAAATACAGTGATCAAAGCTGCTATATATCTCGCTTTCTATGGTTTTCTCAGACCTAGAGAGTTCACCGTGGTTTGCCAAGGAGATATTACGCTAAGCCTTAAAATATCACACCTCACTAAGATAGAGGATCACTATCTGCTTTCGATCACTACACCCTACTATAATTCCTCTCTTCCCTACTGATAATGCCTGGTGTCCGGTAAAAGTACTAGACCACCTACAGTCAACTCTGCACGGTCACCTACCGGACTCTCCGCTCTTAACACTACAAGGGCACCCGTTAACCACTGCAAAATTGATGGTACATATCAGAACTCTGTTATCTAAGCTCGGACACAACCCGGCTGCATTCTCCGGGCACTCCTTCCGTATAGGAGCCGCCTCCGCAGCCTCTAGCACTAACACACCGGTCCACATCATCAAGAGACTGGGACGATGGAAATCCTCCATATATAACGCATATATTCCACAGCCGGAGAAAGAACTTCGACAAGCTTTCAGGAACTTGGTCTTGTAAAATGCAATAAAGTGTGTATTTCTCGAATTTATCTTTTGCCCTCTTTTATTTACAGGCCCACTCGTACGTTGGTTTTGGCACACCACAACCAACTTTGCTCACAGTTACTATCCATTTAAATTCCGAGCACAAGTAAAAGGCCATTAGGCCTGAATTTGTGGGAGGAGTAAGTCCCCTACTTAAACTCCCAGCCCCTACTCACCTCTGCCGTTCAGCTGATTGTCCCCTCCCACCTACACCCTGTTATAACTACATTCTCCTTGGTGGGCCCTCTTTTATTTACAGACCCACTCGTACGTTTGTTTCGGCACACCACAACCAACTTTGCTCACAGTTACTATCCATTACGTATTTAAATTCCGAGCACAAATATATATATATATATATATATATATATATATATATATATATATATATATACACACACACACACACACACACACACACACACACACACGGAAAATATTAATTACTCTTTGTCAAATGCATATAGGCGTATTCACTAAACTCAGGTTTGTGAAGAATTGGACAGAAATTACTAAATTTAGGTTAGAATGTTGTGAGGTAAAAAAAAATGAGTTGGCTATTTTTGTTCTGCAATTTCCACTTCCCTTTTTATTATTTCTCCACCAGTAATCGTTTAGTGAAATACTCCAATATTGTTACACATAAGTGAGAACTAAAGTTGTTACTTGTCAGCAATACATATTAGTAAGACAAGATACACAACATGTATTTGTGTAGTTAATAATGCTGATTTGTTTTTTACCAGTCTTTATGTCACTTTTCACAGTTTCTGATGGTCTTCACACTCCCAAGTCTCAATTCCTAAATGGAGCCTGTTCTTCCTCATTACTTTCACATGAGTTCACAAATCCACTGACACCATTTTCTGAATGCACGTAAGTTTGTTTAGGATCCTAAAAATCAACATCATTGAGGCATCACAATTACAATTATTACTACAGTTACAAAATATATGCATTACAGATATTGGCAGCTGCTGCAACAGTAAAGCGGCAATAATTATTTTTTTTTTTTTTTTTAAACACACTGAAGCTTGGTATAGTGGTTATAATGCTCACCATTAGATATGCTACATAATTAATGGAATATATATATATGTAGAAATATATATCACTTTTTTTTTTTACTGTATATGTTTTTAAAACGAACCAGTCAAATTCCACAGTTTACATTTCAGTAGTCTTATAAAATCTTCTTAATGTTATTAAAAGATCAAAATGGCTTATTTGTATTGGAAATCCACGTGATCTGTTTGTTAGTGAGAGCAGCCACGTTAGGAGCTGTGAGGATAAAGGGAAGTAGTTATTTACTCCACCTGTAATTAGGAATTCTCTGCTTTTATACCAAGGTTTATAGTGCTCATAAACTGCTAGATCTATTTAATTAAATATTATAATTTCATGTTTTTCAGCTCCCCCACCTATCTCTTCCGTCTTATGGCGGTCATAGTTCACCACGGTGACATGCACTCTGGACATTTTGTAACTTACAGACGCTCCCCTCCTGCAGTTAGGTCTTCAAAGCCGCCTAGCCAGCAGTGGCTATGGATTTCAGATGATACTGTGCGAAAAGCCAACCTGCAGGAGGTCCTCTCCTCTAGTGCTTATTTGCTCTTCTATGAACGGGTCAGGTCCAAGCTGCACTGCCCAGGGCAAGAATTCTTTTCCGAATAGTAAGTACACAAGTTGACGATGGCTGGGATGTCATAGAAAAAAAACTTTCAAAGCAGGAAAATAGTAGTGATTTCATGTGTGTCTGTCTGCAAAGAACAAGCATTTATTACAGTCATGCTAAAATTGTTTGCATTTGTTTCGAACAATAGGGTACATTTATGTTTGCCTTTATTTTCCTTGTTATCAAAATATTTATCGTAATAATTAGTATGGTTTACAACGTCTATCTCTCTGTCCACCTGTGATTTACCTGTGATTTTGTATTTAACACTTAAAACAGGAATAACAAATTAATTATGTCTTGTGTGGGGTTGGGGGCGTGTTTGCAAAAAATAGTACCAAAGATTTGGTCCAGCCATACACCTGTTGATGTATGAATACACCAATGAATTACTGCCAATGGGGAAACTAAACCATTTTAAGGGCAAAGTGGGCAATATATATATATTTATATTACAAGACCCAGTTTTGCTCCACTCAGATATTAAACAAACACAGGCTGAATACAGATTAAGAGGAAAAATAAATATTTTGCATACTATGCAAACAGAGCACCTATACACTTCAAGAAGTTTCTGTGTTCGCTGGGAAGTAATCGGTCTAAAATTTCACTAGAGAATGTCAAGTCTTCTGAAGACAATGCTTCAAAAATGTGTTTGGACCACATGCTCTTTCATGCTCTGTTTCAACTCTGACAAATGTGCCACAAAAATGTTGTTGTTTTTTTATGCTGTATGAAACATTTTTCTTGTATATAAATGTATATAAGAGATATATTTATTAATATCTGGAAAATTATATTTAATTAGATGTAATTTGATTTATTCGTTTTAATATGATGTATACCAATGGTAATAAAGATGTTTTGTTGATTGTTGGTTAATTATAGTTGAAAGCAGTTGTAAATATTTTATAACAGAAACAAAATGTAATTCCGTAGTTATGTTTGCATATTCACACACTTGCTACAGAAATGGTGAATGTTGTGTCCAGAAGCCGTCTGCTCGTGAAAACACTTTAAGCATGCACCTGACAGGATTAATCACATTATGAATTGTCTTTGAGGGAATAGGCATAAAATGATAAAAGGTGACATGACCCCCAAGAGATGACTAAGTATATACGATATCTAAAATTGGTAAAATTGGCCATGATGAGCATATTTTTTTTTTTTTTTTTTACTTTGGGCTGTTACTTGTATCAAAGCAATTACAATCCAAATTTCACAAACCATTTCATTTTTCTGCTGGTATTGCAGCCCAAGTCAGAAAATGTCTTAAAGGAAAATTGTCATTATTTTATTTTTATTTCCAATGTATAATTTTTATTGGTTTCTCACTTTTTTATTACATAGAAAAAGATCAGTCAAACAATTTCAAATACAGATACAAGAGGTACATTGTCGTATGCAACATCTGGTATGCGATTGGGAATGGTCGTACAATTACAGTCATAAATAAGTAAAATTTTCATTACTTGTAACATGTGAGCAAGGTGCAGTATAGTGATTTGCTAGATATTTTTTTTTTGTGTGAAGCATTCCTCAGGGTATATATCAAGATAGCAGAATAAACTCTTGGCTGTGGTGTAACAGTGTGACATAAAATTTACAATGATACATCACTTTCAAGACATAACTTCTGGCAATCAGGTTGAAAGTCATATTTATTTTGTTTTTAATTAATATTACTGAAAACTAAACATTCCAAAATTTATAACAACTATAGTTTTATTTAAAATTTTCTAGCGCACCCTTATATTAAACTATTTTTGAATGGTTTGACTTCTTACCTGGTGTCCACTGGGCACAGCTCCACACTTTCATTACCTCCGCTATAGAGAGACAGAATCTCCTCGACCAAGCATAGACATAGAGGGCCAGCTTATTGGCTGAGACTGTCAACTGATTGACCTCTGCACTTAAAGGACCACTTCAGCTTAATGAAGTGGTCTGGGTGCCAGGTCCATCTAGGATTAACCCTTTCTGATGTAAACATAGCAGTTTCAGAGAAACTGATATGTTTACATATGGGTTAATCCAGCCTCTAGTGGCTGTCTCATTGACAGCTGCTAGAGGCGCTTCCGCGCTTCTCACTGTGATTTTTCACAGTGAGAAGACGCCAGCGTCCATAGGAAAGCATTGAGAATGCTTTCCTATGGACTGGCTGAATGTGCGCGCGGCTCTTGCCGTGCATTCAGCCGATGACGGGGAAAGAAGGCGGAGAGTCCCCACCGCCGAGGGAGCCCGGCAGTTGATAAAAGGTATGTGTTTAAACCCCCCCCCCCCTCACCCTAGAGCCCGGTGGGAGGGGGACCCTCAGGGTGGGGGGGACCTAGAGACCCTATAGAGCTAGGAAAACGAGTATGTTTTCCTGGCACTATAGTGGTCCTTTAAGCCAAGTTTTACACTGCCACTTAATTGAGACCATCCAGCAGTCTGGTTGATGTTGTGGAAGAGAGATCTATAGACCCCAGTTAAGAATTCAAACCATTCTGAAACAATTTGATTTCTTTCACGCAGGAGGCTGCTGTAGATTCTATCAGGCTATTAACAGAGCAAGAAATTAAATCTTCTAAATTATAAACACACAAGGAAGCTAAAAATATACACTCTGTGTGTAGGGAGGATGTGTGAGTCACAGCCGGGGAGGTGTGGCTAAGGCTGCATACACAAAATCAAAAGTGATGTTGCACCACTTTAAGTTATATAAGAGCGCTTAATTTGTACAATATGCTATGTAATTGGATTGCGGACCTTGGCGTCCTTGTTTACGTCATAGGCCAACTCAGCCCTGCGTGGTTGTCTGATCTCAAATGTAATTTATGAAAAATGGTTTCATTGTGGATGCTTGTGTATCCCGCAGTTGTGTTCACTTTATGCACAGTGACCAATAAAAATCTTATTAACAAAAAAACACAAAAGTGATTTAACTCGGAAATGGCAGGAATAAACATGTATTCTTGACCCTATAGTGTTAAAATCACCACCTAGCCCCCCTGGCTCCTCCTTGCCTCCCTAAATATAGTAAAATCATACTTTTATTCAAGTCTGCAGCTGCTGCCTCTGCCCCTGATCTGACTGCTTGGCTGACATCAGTAGTGATTCTCTAAGCCAATCACAATGCTTTCACATTAGATTGGTTGAGAGTGTCAGGGACAGAGCCAGCATAAGCCAAACACAGCCCTGGCCAATCAGCATCTCCTCATAGAAATGCATTGAATCAATACATCTCTATGGGGAAAGTTTAGTGTCTCCATGCATAAGGTGAAAACACTAAATGGCAGTGCTGCACACTGTCCAGCACTGCCCCAGGAAGCATCTCCAGTATCCATCTGATGAGTGGCCAGCGGAGGTATTACTAGGCTGTAATGTAAACACTGCATTTTCTCAAAAAAAAAAAGGCAGGGTTTACTTCAAAAAGCCTGAATGGAATGATTGTACTCACCAGAACAAATACAATAAGCTGTAGTTGTTCTGGTGACTATAGTGTCCCTTTAAGCTAATGTTGTTTTGGTGCTTAGAGTGTTCCTTTAGTCAGGAGAAGCACTGAAAATAGTTATTTACTTATGTGTAAGTGGGGTTATTCATAAATACTGTAACTGTTACATTAAAGGGCACCAAATCACTTAATTTGTGAGGTGTGAAAAATAAAATATTGAAATTACCTCTTTATTCCACAATGGCGAACCTGCATCTTCGCTCCTTGCCAAGCATTGTTATAAATGGACCTTTTCACATGACAGTCAGCACACATATAAGGGAAGAGAAACATTTCTATTTCTCCTCTTATCTGCAATGTTTGCTTTGGCTGAACTGGATTATTTTTCTTTAAAGGGACACTTCATGTACTCCTATAACTTGCTGTAGTGGTTATGGTGCCAGGAGTGTGCCCCCCTCCCTGTCCATCTTGTAAGAAGTCAAACCATATCCAAACTGGAAACGAAATTACTTTTTACATGGGATCTGCCACTCACTGCTCATTGCCATACTACAAGGTCTAGATTAATAGAGTTCCTCTGCATGATATTCAGTTAGCTTCCCTAAGCCAAGCTCTGCAATGCATTGAAATTGATTTGACACCTTACAATTGGAGTGGTGCAAGGGCACTCCTGCCACCATAACCACTACAGTGATTTTTTTGTGATTATGAAGCCCTGGATTGTTCCTTTTATTGTGAATTTAGAAGAAAAAGAAGCATCTCATGAAAAACGTTAACATAAGTTATTGGTGATTTTCAATAGTGGAAATTCTATAGAAGTAACCATTCTCTTTTAAAGTGGCACTGTCACCCACCACCTTTGAAAAATAGGGACTACTTTGTCTCTGTATTTCTCCTCCCCCCAACTTTCTTTCACACAAGGAAGCACTATAGAATCAATCCCAAAAGCGGTCAACAGTGATGGATGCAGGAAATTGGCTGTGTGGAGTACAGCAGTAATGTCATCACCGAAGAGGACCCTG
Source organism: Pelobates fuscus (assembly GCF_036172605.1). Classification (NCBI taxonomy): domain Eukaryota; kingdom Metazoa; phylum Chordata; class Amphibia; order Anura; family Pelobatidae; genus Pelobates; species Pelobates fuscus. The sequence continues at coordinate 171,326,087 of NC_086321.1, read as the reverse complement.
CCGAATCAAGATGGCGGCGACTGCGAGGGACAGGATCATGTAAACTCTCCTTTACCTGCCTACCTTGGCCACCTGACCACCAGCGGTGATGCCACCATCGGGGAACTTTGTGTATTTTGAAAAGTTCTCAAATGGTGATAGTGCCAATACCATATTGGTGTGTGACAACATAAGAGAGTGGATTAGTGTCCTAAGACCACCATTCATTTACACACTGGGTTTGGATACTTAGTTTGTAAGCGTATCATCTGAGAATTGCTTATGAGGTGTCCTAAAAAGAATGTATTCCTCTAGGTTAGGTAAATTATCTTCTAGTCCAAAATGACACCAGAAAAAGGAGTTATTGGACAATATGCAGGAGCCAGTCATCATTCCCAAATAAGATTCCCTTGATCAGCGCTTCCCAATTTGTGTTCTGCCAAAAAATTTAAAAATAAAAAGGCCGCGGGTCGCGAGGGAGCAATGGGCAGTGATCTCCCTGCTTCAGCTACCTCATGCGCTCAGCAGTGATGCTGGCGCCAGAATCACTAAGAGGTGCAGGAGGGAGCTGAGCAGGGAGATCACTTCTCCCTCGCCGCCCAAACGCCAGCCGCTCCACTGGACCCCAGGGACCGCACGCTCAGCCCAGCCGCCCCACTGGACCCCAGGCTCAGCCCAGAGATATAGCGATTCCATGCCAGCACTCCCAAAGGTAGGGGGGCTGGGTAGGGTAAAATAGAAAAGTAAATTGTGTGTGTGTCTGTTAGGGAGTTTTTATGTGTTTGTGTGTCTGTCAAAGAGTGTGTGTTTGTCAGTGAGAGTGTATGTGTGTCTGAGTGTATCATTGTGTGTCAAGGTTTGTGTATGTGCCAGTGTATGTCAGTGTGTCAGTGAGTGTATATGACACTGTGTGTTTGTACCAGTGTGTATCTGTGGGTGCAAGTGTGTATGGGTCCTGGTTCCGCCTCCTCTGTTGGCCCGCGATGAGCAGGTGCAAATTCAGCGCGCAATAGACGTACCCATAGGAAAGCATTGAATCAATGCTTTCCTATGGGGAAAAATCTGATGCTGGGTGTCCTCATGCAGAGCGTGAGGAAGTCCAGTGTCAAATACCGGACCAAAGGTCTGTTTCAAATCAGGAAGCCTTCTAGTGGCTGTCTGGTAGACAGCCACCGAGGGTAGACTTAGAGCTGCAATGTAAACATTGCTAATTCTCTGGAACTACAATGTTTAACATTGCAGCACTAAGTGCGAAAAAGACAATGCACCCAGATCACTTCAATGAGCTGAAGTGGTCTAGGTGCCTACAGTGTCCCTTTAACCCCTTAAGGACCAAACTTCTGTAATAAAAGGGAATCATGACATGTCACACATGTCATGTGTCCTTAAGGGGTTAATGAAGCAGTGTTGGTGTATAGATCTTGCTCCTGCTACATCACTGCTCCATTCTTTGCCATTTAGGAGTTAAATCACTTGGTCTTTGCAACCCTAGCCACACACTTCTTACCTGTGACGTTTGGTTAACAGATCAAGTAAGAAAACTTAACCAATAGAGGGGTAAAAAAGAAGACCAGGAGTTTTATACATATATATTATACATACTGCTTCTTCCCCCCCATTGGTCACTTTCTCACTTGATCTGTGAGTAAAATCAACAATTAGTGGCTGTCATTAAGACACCATTATCTTTTTTACTTATTTATTTAAAAAATTTTTGGGTGCCATCGACCAAACTTTGGATCATGGATCAAAACAAACATGTCCGTCCTTTTATTTTGTGATTAGTCTATATGGCGGTTCAGCAATCAGGAATTCAGATAATCATATGATTACCCTAGGACAATTTGCAGCTCGTAATGAAATTAATCTCCAAGTCTACACTCTACACACTTTCTGTAAAGAGAAATTACATTTTTACATTTCCTTTACTGCATAGTATGATTAATTTATCATTTATCTTCTGCTATAGCAATAGCCTACTAGAGCTGGAAGGAGTCTGTGTGATTAAAGTTCAGTTAACAAAGCAGGAGATGAGAACTGCGCTGGAAGATGTGATTAAAAATGAAATTATTTTTTGTTTATGTTGCCTGGGTGAATCACAGACAGGGGAAGTGTAGCTTGAGTTGCATAAACAGAAACAAAGATGATTTAAGTCCTAAAAGTATTAATTTAAAACAGTAATGTCCAAATTCCTGCCTGTGTTCCGGTTTAATACGGCCCCACAGTTAATTTGGTAAATCTATCTGTTGTAGCCCCCAGTGAAACCCGGAGCGCCGCTCAGGACCCCTGGGATATCTGGATCTTTAAACGCCGCGATCCTGAGTGGCGCTCGGGGATTCACTGGGGGCCAAGAGATCACGAGAACGCAGATGGATGTGCAGTCTGCGTTCTCGCGATCTCTTGGACGTCACGGGATTTGGTGCGCGCGATTGTGGGATTTGGTTCCTTCTCCCAGCTGGGACAGAAAGAGAGTATGGACAGAATAAAGAGAGAAGGGACAGAAAAGAGAGACGGAATAAAGAGAGAATGGACAGAATGAAGAGATGAAATGAAAAGTATGCAGTTTGCACTAAGCTTTGCATAAAATAGTTAATATGCATTCAATTTTAATGGTTCAAGGCCCTGACGCATGTTTACTTCATCAAATCTGGCCCTCTTTGAAAAAAGTTTGGACACCCCTGATTTCAATGTATCACAGAATATGGTTGAATGCAATGTGTTCTGTGTCTAGTTGGCTGAGTGTTGTGACTGAGTAGGGATGGCTGAGTGTGATTTGTGTGCGGTGGTTGGGGGATTGGAGGTTCTATGTGTTTAATTTTAATAAATTTAGAGGGGAAAAAGAACATTTCTTTTTACCTCTCTCCTGCTTACCTTTCTGCAGGAATGGAAAAGATCCATGTTGCTTCAGTGGGGGAGCATGTGGTCTGCACTTCCAGTGGTCGCAGACCATAGTAAGTATTCTTCTAGCCTGGCACTCATTAAAGGAGTCAGAGTGTTGCCATGGTAATCTTGCAGCAGCACTCCAATTCACTGAGAGCCAACAATGCCAGGAAGTGTTTAAAGTGGTCTGCACCATTAGAGATGTGGACATAAAGGCACTTACTATCACATGTGGTGGACCAGTTCAGTGGTGTCTACATTCAGGAGGCAAATCCAAATCTGGGATGAGCTTCCCACAGGCCTCTTGACTTGGATCCTTGATTCTTTTTACTGACTAGGTCCATAAAAGAGTCTCCTTGATGAACATTTTACAACAAAATGACATTAGCTGTACATTGGCTTCAACCAAATGTAAATATTTCCCGGTCATAAAAAAAGCAGGATCTTGATAACATATAAAACAAGTCATGTTCCATTATATTTGGGGTACAATTTTACAGCCATACACCGCAATTGTGTATACATCATTTTAGCCATTTCAAATAAAATTTGTTCATTGCAAATTTAATTTGCAATAGCTGCTGAGACAGCAGTCGGCTCTACCATTCTAGCGCCCACCGGGGCTGCACAGATCTCCCTGCATGGCCCGGGGGTTGCTGTCTGCTCAACCTCGGGCTGAGAGCAGCTCTCTGTGGATGCTACCTCCCAATCAGCGACTGGAACCACCAGCTATTGAATGTTGGAACCCCCATCACTGCAAAAAAGTCATCTGGAGGGGAGCACAGGAAAGAAAAAAAAAAAAACCCAAGTTGGAAGGCTGGACAAAAAAATACAGCCTCCCCACACACAATCTACTACCCACTCTTTCAATCACAGTCACCTCCAACACTGTCAAACTATCTAGAACCCCTCACACACAGAGCACATTCTCGCCATAAACACAATGCACACATAAAAACTACAAGCAACCCCACTCCAATACACATTCTCTCCTCATACACAAACACACAGATATACGCTCACAGACTCACAAGGATACTCGCTTCCAGACAACACTCTTGGGCATTGTTACATACACGTACAGGTAACACTGTGATTGTGTGTGTGTCAAAAGAAGCAACATGGCTTGAATGTGAGGGTAATGTGGCAACATACGCAATATGTGTGGGTTGCAGAGCTAAATGCGTTTGGGATAATGTACATGTGAGAGGTTTATAGACTATATGGAAAAAAAGTCTTACATATTAAGAAATGTTATTTATTTACAAATCTACTTGCTTTAATACGTGCCATTATACTTTTTTTTATAAAATTTATTTTATGCAATAGACTTATCTATCTAGTGAGCAAAATACACCAACATCGAAAATCAAAGTACAATTGGTAATTAGCTAAAGAAAAATTAATATGGTTCACATTAACCTCACAGTCCACTGAATAATTCAGCCAACTTCGGTAATTAGTCCCTGTAAAATGTCCATTCCAGCAGCCCCAAAAGCCTGCACATAACGGCAGATGATCCGGCTGCTATCTGCACCAAAATTAATATCTCAGAAGGATCCATTTGTATGTGCTTGTTGGCACCCCCCTGAGGTTGTGAGCTATACAAAAGTTCCTCATAGCCTCTCTGCCCAGGTTTGGGGTAACAGACTTGGAATGTGTTTGGTTGTTTCTTAGTTGTCGGCTTGCCATTCGCTTCTTGGAGCTCAGGTAAGACACTATCGGTGTGCAAGCACAGTTTAACCCAAAATTGCAGGCAAAGCTGGTCAAAAGCCTGTATTAGCAGAACTACAGGAGAGGATGGCACCACAGGCAAAGGCTTTGCAGAAAGCCACATGGTGGTTGCCATCTTAAAGGTAAGCTCTTGTGCGACTAGAAGAGTTGGACAGCAAGAGTCTCTTTGTGGGAGCAAAGTATTCATTCCAGTGGGGCCCGGGATAACTACCAGTCTCGAGGGCATAGGAGGCAGGGGAGCCGCCATCTCCTCCACCTCAAATATGCTCGCAGGCCTCAAATTGCACAACTGTTGGGAGCACTTGGCATTACCGATAAATATTTAGATCAGAAGGTCTGCAGGGGCTTCCTCAGGTGAGTATAGCAAGTATTGTGATGAAAATAGCAAGGAATCAATGTATATGCTTTAAAGTCTGTTTTCTGAGGAGCAGCTTCTACATGTGACTTAGTAGGCAGTCAGGACCCACCTCCAGGTATTAATTTTTGTTGCACCTTTTAGATTACATTTTATTTTTCTTAAATATATGTGCTAACAAGGCATCCATACTTTCAAATAAATGCTTGTTTTGTTAATTAAATCAACTCTGCAATGTAGGGGTTTGGAGCAGGTTAAGCATTTACATATTTAAGTTCTCTCAATTCTGGACAGCACAGAAACATCTGAATCTATTTTTAATAAAATAAAAATATAAACTACATATGTTTATTGGTTTTAATTGAATACACATAGAAAAACATACATTTTAAGGTTTGCTACAATTCACAAGTCTAATTTTTTGGGGTTCCAAACTGTCACTCAACATTTACTTTATCAAACATCATTATAGTTGTGGATAATGTTTCAAGGAGTATTTTTTCTTTCACAATTTGGGATAATCTTTCGGAAGGTTAAGTTGACTCTGGGGGCTAGCACTTTCTTTCTCACTGGAAGGCTATGATACCAATAGACATTTGTGGGAAAGTTCATCATAAGTAAGCTGCCGTTAGCCAGTTCCAATTTCTGAGACTCAATCTGACGTGTTGGATTCTTGCAGCGGGTATCCCTATGCCGAAAAATGAAATCTCTACAGGCTCCAAAAGATACTGAAGCGATAGGACTGTGTGGGACAAGATCTTTTTCATCATCTCTGTGTTCACCAATGTGGTCATTTCCATCCTTGTACCTTGCAAGATAATTAAATACTACTTCTTTAAATATCAATAAAACACAAAGCAAAGTTTAGGCACATGATGCTGAAGATAATAAAATGAATAGGTATACCATGGTGTTTAGATTCCTAGTAGTGCTAAATGTAGATAAAAAAAAATTCAATAAGCTGCTATTTCACTAATAAATATTTCCCTTACACCTTCCCAATATATAAAAAATGTAAATATTGTAGCGCTTTAAAGTCTCACCTCCATTCCAAAGTGTTAAAAGTGTTTTAGACAATGCATGTATCAAAAATGTTCATTACTAATAGGTTTAACCCCTTAAGGACACATGACATGTGTGACATGTCATGATTCCCTTTTATTCCAGAAGTTTGGTCCTTAAGGGGTTAAGCACCTTTGTTAGTATTGAGCACTTTTAATATATGTATTGACTGAAACACTTTAAAGCGCTATTTTAATTTTTTTTTTATAAATTGATGCTGAATCTGTTTAAAAACAGAAAATACTTTTTTTGCTGCACATCTGTGAAACAGTATATAGCTGGTGAATTGGATTGTCAAACAATGGGAGTTACCAAGCTTAGAAAATCCTGTGTAACCACAAGGATAGTATTAAAATGATCCTGACAGGACAGAATAGTTAAAAGAGACACTCAGGGTGCATTAGATACTCTTTTTGCAGCCAAAATGGTAAGGCTTGCAAAGGGAACAGACATGTTTTGAAACACCACCTGAACCGTCCTTGATTTGGTAGAAAAGCTCTGATTTTGGAGCCACATTATCGTCTTGTAAGCTGCACAAAATAAACAGAAGCATGCCAAAAAAAGCTGCCGGCCCACAAAACAAAAACAAAAAACACAACCAGAAATCGACTAATAACACCAGTATATGCTGCCACTTAAAGTGCTACTCCCTCAAAGAGCCCCACATACACTATTCAAAACCAACAAAAGGGTGCTAGGCTCCAGTGACACCAACATACCAGGATGACACCTCCGCACGTCCCTTTTGGGCAGTATCTCGCCTCATCCACTTTCATATGCACAATATTGGGAGGTATTATTTAAAGCAAATAAAACTACCTGTTAATGAGAACAAAGTTAAAGGTGTGTCCAGTAGCAAGCTCCACTCTGTCTCTGATTGAATTAAGTAGAGGAATCCACGGTTTAGGGGACAAGGTGATACCCGAAAACTTATAGCTTAATCCATCATCTCCATAAGTTACCTGCTTTCGAGGAACATTGTGCCATTTTCCATATACCTGGACTCTACTCAAATCCTCTAAAATAAAAAAAAAAAAGATGAACATTACTGGCATATTTGTTTCAGAGAAATAGAAAAAAAAAAAAGCTCCATCTATAGTGTGGTAGATAACTCACCTTTCATCATCTGGAGGGATATGAAGTAATTAAAGGAACACTCAAAGCACCATAACCAGTGGTGCAAAGCTTAGCTCAATAGCTGAGAGTGATGAGCTGACACTCTTAGCCAAAGTGCTGGTCCTTCGCCAATGGGCTTAGTTAAGAAAACTAATGGAAGCTTCTTGATAAAACTAGAACCATCCAAAGTAGAGCCATTGTTTCACACTTAGGGAATAGACACTATTCTGTGTTACAACATCCTGTTGGCATAGATCATTGAACTAGTCTCCTACGATTGGTTCATTTCTCAAACTGTTTGTGAGTTAGAGACTTTACATTTCTAAACTGCCAAGACAATGGCAGAGAATTCAGCAGTGAGACTGCAGGGACATGATATATACACCCAAACTGCTTCATTAAGCTAAAGTTGTTTTGATACCTATAGAGTCCCTTTAACCCCTTAAGGACCAAATTCTGGAATAAAAGGGAATCATGACATGTCACACATGTTGTGTGTCCTTAAGGGGTTAAGGTGAAAGCATACCTGGAAAATATGTGATTTCCCTTTCTAGTTGTTGGAAGATCACATCTGCTTCAGTCTTGGTGTATAGCAATGTATAATCACAGCTCAGACCCTCAGCTCGAATTTCCTTCCATGTTAAATGCTCCGCCAGCAAACGGTCATCTTCATTCTTCCTTAATTTAGCTTTCTCCGGTAATGTTACAGTATCTGTACATTCTGCAAGAAGTGGACGTTTTCTAGTACTTGAGTTTTTAATTAAAAATCTGTCCATTGTCTGTAAGGGAAAAACAAAACACTATAGTGAATAACACTGATAATGCCAAAATGTGTACTTTTTCATATTTTTTTTTATTAGGGCAACAGTGGGCATTCACAAAAAGAATGAATCAGGACATTAGAGAAGAATGTTATATCCAATACAAAAGCTATAAAACACAAGAGTCCTGAGCCACACAGTCAGTCAACGAAACATGCATGCATGTCCTTTGATGTTTTTTTATCAGAGTAATAAACCATAAAACCCAGAAGAAAAGAAAAACCAACATGCAAAGGAGGAAAAGTAGAATGAGTGAAGCAGGGAAGAACATGCTAGAAAGGAAATATAAAGGAGAGCAAGGAAGGGTTTTGAGGTAGAGGAAGCGAGACGGGAAATTATGTGCCCCTCTTTAATAATCATATACAGAGTGTTTTACAGGGCTCGAGTCCTGCAGGAACGCGTGGGAATGGCGTTCCCGCATTTTTTTCACAGCAGTTACGCCATTCCCGTTGCTCCTGCAGGCACTAACCAGGGGCCGGAAAAAAATGCCGGCCCCAAATGCCCCAGTGTTCTCCCTGTCATGGGGGGAGGGGGCCAAGAGGTGAAGGAGCTGTGTTCCCTCTGATCTGCTCCCTGGCGCACCATTTGCTGATGCCTGGAGCCGAAATATGACGTCATAGTCCGGCTCTCGGCATCAGTAGACAGCCCGCATGGTGCGAGGGAGCAGATCAGAGAGAACACAGCTCCCTCACCGTGTCTGACAGGCAGACATCCGCCCGCCTCACTGAAGCCAAACTGGACCCCAGGGACAGGTCCATGCCAGCTCTCCAGGTAGGAAGGTTGGGTGGACATTTGTAAATTTAAAAAAAAATTTAAAAAATGAATAATTTGTGTGTTTTTGTGAATGTGTGTGAGTATCTGAGTATGTGTGTGCATCTGTGAGTGTATGTGTCGGAGTATGTGTGTGTGAGTATGTGTGAGTGTGCACGCGTTTATATATGCATACAAGTGTATAATTTTATTTTGGGGGATGGGGAGGTGGATCTTGGGTGAGTTCCCACACTTTTCCCTAGGACTTGTCCCCTGGTGTTTTATGGATATTGATTACCAAGAGATTCCGTAGCACTTTACGACTTATACTCAAGTATATATGGTATATACACCTTTCTCAATGTGATATCAATAGAAAGGTATACAGGGTGTACAAAAGGAAGTTCCCCCTGTAAGCGTTGTAGTTTACAGCAACTACACACACAACACCATAACAAAACTAAGCCCTCTCCTTCAGCCTCTCAGAAGACACCACCAACAATCTGAGCTTCTGTAAACCGGTGTTTGATAATAGGGCCCTTACACCTGGAGGGTTGTCTTTGGTCCTAAGGAAAGGGGTGAGAGGGGAGAAGCTTTTTTTTTTTTTAATATTACATGACAGTAAATGGAGTAAAGCAAGTGTTGTAGTTAAATAGTAGGCATATGTACATTAGAAACAAAGTGGTTTAGAAAAAGAAAAAAAAAAGACCATAATCCCATTGTTATTCTGCAAATCTATGTACACACAATAAACACCTTTAACTTAAGTTGTTTTCCAAATGAGCGATTAACCTAACAAACTGGAAATAGTGCATTTTGCAATCATTTTATCATCTGTATTTCTAATGGTATATAACAAAATTGCATGCCTCCCAAGCATCTCGATTTTAAAAGTCACGATTTTAGCAACTTGTTCCCTGGTGTCGCACCAGGACGCTGCAAAAAGCAGTGAAACAGTGCTCCCGGCCTGTCCTGCCCTCTGTGGGCAGGCCTGGATTATTGAGAGTCAGCTTGGCATGCATTCAGGGCAGGCTGAGCTGCCAGTAATTTGGGAGGAGTCAGGGCCGAATTTCCATTCGGCAGAGTAGTCACCTGTCCTGTATGGGTGCCTATTCACAGCACATATAATTTAGTGCCTTGTAGGAACTTAGGTGGGTTGGCGAGGGGAGTACCATGAGCTTTGGCCAATGTCCTCTTTTTTTTTTTTTTAATTCTTTATTTTTGCAGTGCAGAGTTAGATATACAGACTTGCATGGACATTGTAAAAGTTTGGCTGCAGTATAAAGCATTATGAGATTACATACATTATCCAGAGAGAATATTTGCACTGTTTTTTGTATATAGTAATGACATAGCAGAGCAGTCTGTGTCAAACGATAATTCAAACAATCTAATAAGAACTCGGCTAGTGACGACACAATGACTGCTTGTGACTGTATGCCCACCAGGAAATGTTTTCTTAAGGGTTTAGTTAGGCTACATAGCCGGCGGCTACCAAAAACAAAATAAAATAACGTACAACAAATAAAAATGGGACCACTGGTCTCGGTTGTCTGATGTGCTAATCAGGTTTAAACCGAGTGTCACGGTGAACTCCAACGCTCACTAAGCCTCATACTAATAAACACGTTACATGGCGTTGCTAGCTTTAGGTAGAGTCACTGCACATTTTGAGGCATTGTATTAGGAGTTTGCGTGAGACCTGAGATTGAGTGTGTGGTTATTTAAATTTCTATAAAAGACAGATATGTATACAGACACTTTTATGAAATGAAAGCTTAGCTAGGATAAGTGTTTAAGCAAGGTGCCACCAGGCAGACTATGGCATACTGGGTTGTCATTTACATTAATCAGGGTAATAAAACCGATAGTTACTATAAACAGGAATTATGACAGTAATAGCAGAGATGTCCATTGAGCAGTGAATACAGCCAGGGTGTCTGCTGTTGATGCTGTCGGTGGTAAGTTCTGCGGTGTGAACCTCAGATGCCTTCTGTCGTGAGAAGCCGGGGTCGCCGTTGGTTGTGGCATCATGAGAGGTACTAAGAGGCATCCCATTCCCAGGCATGGATATAGTCCCCACAGGGCACCCAAGAGGCCCACTGAGTATCAAAGACCCATCACAGTGTACCGTGTTTGCGAGTCTCCGTGGGCATATTGCCTGGCCATCAGGTGAGCACGGGTGCGGTGCCTGTCGGGCTCCAGTGTCCAGGTGCGGGCAGTGGTATGACGGAGTTGGTGTATGGGGATGCCTCCTCTTGGTGCTCCCACAGTGATGGTCTGTGGTCTTGGTTATGGGAAGCGCTGGTAATGCGTGCTTAGTAGGGGCAGGCACTGAGCCTGCTTCGGGGTTGCCGCTGTAGTGTAAGTAGGCAGTAGAAATGCAGGCTGCCGTCCTCCCCTCTTGACTCCCTCAGTATGTCAGGAGTGATCAGAACTGTGTGTTGACTAGTTCTGTTTCAGCGCGCCATAGGGGCGGTCATCCCCAGCGGCCTGTGAGTTAGTTGCGTCGCTGTCAGCCATTTTGATGAGGCCGCATGGTAGCTGGTTACGGTCGACGTTGAGTCGCCCAGGAGCGCTGTAAAGATGTTTGCTTGCCTGGTGGGGACCGGGATAACCCCCGCCGGTCCAAGGGGGGGGTGAACGGGGCCAGGGGGGCACCAGCCGCTTTGGGGTTCTCCATAGCTGGGACGGAAAGCGAGGCAGCGGCCGTCCGCCCCACTCCCCTCCCGGGAGTCCCCAAGCCCCAGAGTATCTCACCAGGACCCAGAATCACCCGATATCTGGTGCTCTAGCTGCACCGGGACACTCCAAAACCATGTACCACTAACTTCCAGGGTATTCCAAGCTGAGTTAGGTGGGTATATATATTAGCTGGAATTCTCAGGAGCCATAGTGACTTGCAGCCTGCTAGCATGGCCGCCCGGCCCCGCCCCCCCAATGTCCTCTTTAATCTAATCAGAGAGCTTGATAGCAGAGCTACAGGAACAGTTCTATAGGGTGTAAAACGTAGTGCTGTCCCAGTGTCTGTGTAGGAGGCTGAACAGTAAGACGAAGGGATCCCTTACCATCTGCTTCATAACAGCCTTTCACACAGGAAAGGTCTTGCAAGAGTAGAAAGGGACACCACTGAGTGATGCACACTATAGTAAAGCTCCTGCACTTCTACTATTAACCCCTTCAGGACGGAGTCAATAGTGCACGTTCTGATCAAAACAAAACGTAAACAAAAACTGGAATTTGCGCTATATGTCTGTTCACCCGTAGTTCCCCTCTTTCAAATTATATGCACCCACACTTATTATATATCATTTTGTTCAGGAGAAACAGGGCTTTAATCTATCATTAACTATTCATATATGGAACATCATTTATTATGAATAAAAGTAAAAAAAAGTGAGAAAATAAGATTTTTTTTTTAAATTTGCATTTCCGTCTGACATTTTAACTGTGAATGTCATAAAAAAATGCACATATTTGTAATCAGCAATGTCTCACGAGTACAACAGTACCCCCCATTAACAGGTTTTATGTTGTTTTGGAAAGTTACAGGGTCAAATATAGAACATTCCATTTTCAAATTGAAATTTGCCAGATTGGTAATGTTACCTTTGAGACGGTGTGGTAGCCCAGGAATGAGAATTACCCCCATAATGGCATACCATTTGAAAAAGTAGACAAGCCACGGTATTGAAAGTGGGGTATGTTTAGTCTTTTTTAGTAGCCACTTAGTCACAAACACTGGCCAAAGTTAGCGTTCATATTTGTTTTTGTGTGAAAAAAGCAAAAAACGAATATTTGGCCAGTGTTTGTGACTAAGTGGCTACTAAGAAAGACTGGACATACCCCACTTGCAATACCTCGGGTTGTCTACTTTTGCAAATGGTATGCCATCATGGGGGTAATTCTCATTCCTGGGCTACCATACGCTCTCAAAGGCAACATAACCAATCTGGCAAATTTCAATGTGAAAAAAATGAAATGCAAGCCTTATATGTGACTCTCTAACTTTCCAAAACACCATAAAACCTGTACATGGGGGGTACTGTTATTCTCGGGAGACTTCACTAAACACAAATATTAGTGTTTTAAAACAGTAAAACATATTACAACAATAATATAGACCATAAAAGTGCAGTTCGCTTGTAAAAAATGCAAAAAACGTCACTTTTACTTAAAATATCATCGTTGTAATACAATTTACCAGTTTGAAACACGAATATTTGAGTTCAGCGAAGTCTCCCGAGTAAAACAGTACCCCCTATGTACAGGTTTTATGGTGTCTTGGAGAGTTACAGGGTCAAATATAGTGCTTGCGAATTAAATTCTCTGCACTTTCTCCCTGTGTTGTCATGCATGTCAATCAAATTTTAATTAATCAAATCACATAATTACGTTAAAAGATTATTTAACCCCTTAAGGACACATGACATGTGTGACATGTCATGATTCCCTTTTATTCCAGAAGTTTGGTCCTTAAGGGGTTAAATATACATGTAGAATTTTAATATATATGCATTTATAGGTATTTAAATTCTACGTGTATACTAATGTAATCTTTTATGTAATTATATGTATTTATCTATATATATATATTTGCGGTTACTTGTATTTTATATATATAGATATATATAGAATGTCATTCTAAGTGTATTTTGTTACCGATATATATATATTAATAACAAAATACAGTTAGAATGAAATTACATATGCATATACAATTTATATTAAGTTTTGTTTCAATATTTTATTTATTTTATTATTTAATTTATTATTTTAATTATACGTATTTATATATAATATATATATGTACATCTATTATATATATATAATATATATACATATTATATATATAAAAGAGAAAGAGACTGGATAGGGATTGGAGTAGATACTTCCCCGTTCACAGTCCCTATACCCCAGAGAAACACTCGTTCATGATAGAATGGCAAAGAATTGCCCGTATAGAACTAACATGAAATATATGAAAAATAATAAATTTTTATTAATCCCACTTAGTAAGGATAATAAGTGACAAAAATGTGTATAAACAGTGAAAAGAGAGAACAAATATTTACAAGAGTCGTCTAGAGTTTGCCGTACGTGCTCAGCACTTATATACTAGTATTTATTTTAAATTCTTTATTTTTTATTTTTTTATTTTAAATTCTTTATATATATATACTAGTAATTAGCCAGCTACTGAAAATAGGTTTCTAGAATAGACAATGTATCAAAGTATTAACGTGGTTGACAACAATGTCTTAGTAAACCACAGTAGCTCTATTGGTGTGCAGATGTAGCAAAATCTGTCAGGAGTGATAGCTCCGTGATTACGTACTAGCCGGTCCCCTTAGTGACAGAGTATAATAGAGAAACAGTTAAATATACTCGTAGAGAGAGGTAATTAAATGGGTTGATATTTGTCCTACATCGAGGGTGACCCATAGGCTAGGTCAGGAGGGAAAAGCCTCCGTGATTTGGTGCTAGCCGGTCCCCTCAACGGCTGAGTATAACGGCAAAAGCAATGCAGTATACTCTTGGAGTCAACCCAATAGGGAAAGACCAGGGGGTATGGGTATAGGATGTTAGTAGTCTCACCAAAAAAAAAAGAAGCTCATAAGGTGAGACTATAGGCATAAAGGAATCGTTGCTCCCTAGTGAGTTTCCTTCCCCAAATCTAAGCTTTAGTGCTAGGTAAAACAGGGTAGCGAAAAGAGATGCAATTTATTATCCAAATTCCTAAGTCCCTAAAACCCCCAATCAGATTCTTAGCTAAGAGCTACAGCAAACAGGAAGTCTAAACTGCCTGAATTAGAGTATAGACCATGTGGTCGCGGTAAAAGCTCGACGCGCGTTTCGGCGCTGCTAATGCGCCTTTCTCAAGAGCTTACCGGCCTGGTATCGCGCCACAATTTTAAACCCCATAGGCTCCGCCTTCTGATCTCTGACGTCACCGAGATGCGTGATTTACGTCAGTCTGGTAGGCGGGGAATTTGGAGATGAGTGGCAGGGACAACCTCACTGCCAGGGAATGGGTATGATTAACCCTCTGAGTCCCTATTCGTGCAGGAGGATGTTGGTTAGAGTCAATCCTAAAATAGGATATATGGGTAAAGTATAGAGAATATATATTTCAAAAGAAATGAGCTGGTTGTATAATGTTCATACAACAAAGATATTTGGAATAAGTAATTCCGAATAGAGGATGCAAACAATGCAAAAAATGTCAAAAGTGAAAAAGAGAATAAAATAAATAAATAAATAAAAAAAAATAAAAACCACTTGAATATTATAGAGCACACTAAACAAAGGTATACATGCATATATACAGCTTCACAGTAATGGCCAATGGGTATTCCTGCATTGGTATACTGTATGGTGATGGCATGATCTTAATAGTGTGGATCCCACAGTAAGGGATATATACAAAAGCCATCAAAATCAGTATCAGCGCATATAGGATATCTACTAATTATTGATATATTGGTATATTAGGTGATAAAAATACTGGTAATACAAATGATCAATAAGGGAAAGATGATGATGATGCATCTGGAAGAAAGAACTTCTCAGTGAGTCATCAAATTCAGTATCAGCGCATTTAGGATATCTACTAATTATATTGGTATACTAGGTGATGAAAATACTGGTAATACAAATAATCAATAAAAGAAAGATGATGATGATGCATCTGGAAGAAAGAACTTCTCAGTGAGTCAGGCAAGGAGCTCATAATAAAATGAGTAATGAGAAGCACTGATGTTTTAAATAAATGGGGCAAATGAGAAGCCTTCATTTAGGCCTTTTGGTTGTAGCGTCTTGAGTCTATATATCCAAAAGCTTTCACGTTGCCTTAGGAATCTGTCATAGTCACCCCTCCTCTTATTTCGTTTCACCAATTCAAGTCCACAGAAGCGTAAACCATGGGACTTACTTGAATGGCGTTCCTTAAGGTGGCGAGCAATAGGTGTTTCGGTAGTGAGTTTGGGTGACCTGACGTGCTCTTTAATCCTTTCTTTAAAAGGACGGAAAGTCTTGCCCACGTATTCACGGTCACATTCGCAGGTAAGTAGATATACCAGGCCAGAAGTATTACAGTTAAAGAATGATGTCACATTGAAGACCTGTTTATTCTCACTGTCAGACACTTTTTTGGAGTCTCGTCTAATATATTTGCAGGCGACGCAGCGTCCGCATTGAAAGGTGCCAGTGACTGGTTTGTTAAGCCAAGTCTTCAAATTTGAACGTGGTAGTTGGAAATGGCTGGGGACCAAAAGGTCTCTAAGATTTTTTCCCCTGCGTGCCGTTATTTTAACTTTTGGGCCTAGGATCTTGGTAAGGTGAGTATCGCCCGTCAGAAGTGGCCAGTATTTTTCAATACCGGATCTGACTCTATCCCAACCCGCATCAAAGGTTGCAATCATGCGAGGGCGGGATGTAGTAGATGTTGTGGGTTTATTTTTGCAGAGTAGTGTCTCTCTATCTGATTCCAATGCTCTCCTGTAAGCCCTTTTTAGGCACCGATTAGGGTAGCCTTTGTCTTTAAACTGTATTCGCAGTCTATCGGCTTGAGTTTGAAATTCCTGAATGGTGCTGCAATTCCTACGGGCCCTTAGGTATTGGCCTATGGGAATACCATTCTTGAGAGGTTTGGAGTGGAAACTCTCCCAGTCCAGAAGACTATTTGAAGCGGTAGGTTTCCTAAAGAGAGTTGTTTGGATAGCTTGGTTATCGATGGAGACAGTTAAATCTAAAAAGTTCAGATTTTTTCCTCCAAATTCAGAAGTGAATCTGAGATTGTAATTGTTATCATTCAAAAGGGTTACAAATTGATCAAACTCATTCGCCGTCCCCAATGACAAATTCAATGACAAGTTCTACCACCAGGTGCGGGGCACTGCGATGGGGACAGCTTGTGCCCCATCATATGCCAACCTGCACCTGGGTTGGTGGGAGGAAATCGTCATTGGATCCATCAAGTTCTCATCTTTTACCCCCATGATACACCTATGGGCGAGGTACATAGATGACATTCTAGTAGTGTGGCAAGGCACGGCGAATGAGTTTGATCAATTTGTAACCCTTTTGAATGATAACAATTACAATCTCAGATTCACTTCTGAATTTGGAGGAAAAAATCTGAACTTTTTAGATTTAACTGTCTCCATCGATAACCAAGCTATCCAAACAACTCTCTTTAGGAAACCTACCGCTTCAAATAGTCTTCTGGACTGGAAGAGTTTCCACCCCAAACCTCTCAAGAATGGTATTCCCATAGGCCAATACCTAAGGGCCCGTAGGAATTGCAGCACCATTCAGGAATTTCAAACTCAAGCCGATAGACTGCGAATACAGTTTAAAGACAAAGGCTACCCTAATCGGTGCCTAAAAAGGGCTTACAGGAGAGCATTGGAATCAGATAGAGAGACACTACTCTGCAAAAATAAACCCACAACATCTACTACATCCCGCCCTCGCATGATTGCAACCTTTGATGCGGGTTGGGATAGAGTCAGATCCGGTATTGAAAAATACTGGCCACTTCTGACGGGCGATACTCACCTTACCAAGATCCTAGGCCCAAAAGTTGAAATAACGGCACGCAGGGGAAAAAATCTTAGAGACCTTTTGGTCCCCAGCCATTTCCAACTACCACGTTCAAATTTGAAGACTTGGCTTAACAAACCAGTCACTGGCACCTTTCAATGCGGACGCTGCGTCGCCTGCAAATATATTAGACGAGACTCCAAAAAAGTGTCTGACAGTGAGAATAAACAGGTCTTCAATGTGACATCATTCTTTAACTGTAATACCTCTGGCCTGGTATATCTACTTACCTGCGAATGTGACCGTAAGTACGTGGGCAAGACTTTCCGTCCTTTTAAAGAAAGGATTAAAGAGCACGTCAGGTCACCCAAACTCACTACCGAAACACCTATTGCTCGCCACCTTAAGGAACACCATTCAAGTAAGTCCCATGGTTTACGCTTCTGTGGACTTGAATTGGTGAAACGAAATAAGAGGAGGGGTGACTATGACAGATTCCTAAGGCAACGTGAAAGCTTTTGGATATATAGACTCAAGACGCTACAACCAAAAGGCCTAAATGAAGGCTTCTCATTTGCCCCATTTATTTAAAACATCAGTGCTTCTCATTACTCATTTTATTATGAGCTCCTTGCCTGACTCACTGAGAAGTTCTTTCTTCCAGATGCATCATCATCATCTTTCTTTTATTGATTATTTGTATTACCAGTATTTTCATCACCTAATATACCAATATAATTAGTAGATATCCTAAATGCGCTGATACTGAATTTGATGACTCACTGAGAAGTTCTTTCTTCCAGATGCATCATCATCATCTTTCCCTTATTGATCATTTGTATTACCAGTATTTTTATCACCTAATATACCAATATATCAATAATTAGTAGATATCCTATATGCGCTGATACTGATTTTGATGGCTTTTGTATATATCCCTTACTGTGGGATCCACACTATTAAGATCATGCCATCACCATACAGTATACCAATGCAGGAATACCCATTGGCCATTACTGTGAAGCTGTATATATGCATGTATACCTTTGTTTAGTGTGCTCTATAATATTCAAGTGGTTTTTATTTTTTTTTATTTATTTATTTATTTTATTCTCTTTTTCACTTTTGACATTTTTTGCATTGTTTGCATCCTCTATTCGGAATTACTTATTCCAAATATCTTTGTTGTATGAACATTATACAACCAGCTCATTTCTTTTGAAATATATATTCTCTATACTTTACCCATATATCCTATTTTAGGATTGACTCTAACCAACATCCTCCTGCACGAATAGGGACTCAGAGGGTTAATCATACCCATTCCCTGGCAGTGAGGTTGTCCCTGCCACTCATCTCCAAATTCCCCGCCTACCAGACTGACGTAAATCACGCATCTCGGTGACGTCAGAGATCAGAAGGCGGAGCCTATGGGGTTTAAAATTGTGGCGCGATACCAGGCCGGTAAGCTCTTGAGAAAGGCGCATTAGCAGCGCCGAAACGCGCGTCGAGCTTTTACCGCGACCACATGGTCTATACTCTAATTCAGGCAGTTTAGACTTCCTGTTTGCTGTAGCTCTTAGCTAAGAATCTGATTGGGGGTTTTAGGGACTTAGGAATTTGGATAATAAATTGCATCTCTTTTCGCTACCCTGTTTTACCTAGCACTAAAGCTTAGATTTGGGGAAGGAAACTCACTAGGGAGCAACGATTCCTTTATGCCTATAGTCTCACCTTATGAGCTTCTTTTTTTTTTGGTGAGACTACTAACATCCTATACCCATACCCCCTGGTCTTTCCCTATTGGGTTGACTCCAAGAGTATACTGCATTGCTTTTGCCGTTATACTCAGCCGTTGAGGGGACCGGCTAGCACCAAATCACGGAGGCTTTTCCCTCCTGACCTAGCCTATGGGTCACCCTCGATGTAGGACAAATATCAACCCATTTAATTACCTCTCTCTACGAGTATATTTAACTGTTTCTCTATTATACTCTGTCACTAAGGGGACCGGCTAGTACGTAATCACGGAGCTATCTGTAATGCCTTAACTATGGTATCCACTTACTTCCTGGTTCCACGGAGCCTAGCCACACCCCTGTATGACACGGTCTGCCTATCTAATCTGACTGCACCAGCTGATCAGGGCTGGATTATTGAACTACGTTCCTTACTCACAACCCAGCTACAACTTCATGGTGAAAGCCTCTGCTACCAGACCGGACTGAAAGACTCTGCAAAGTTCCCTTCACCTCTCCTCATCCACGACTAAAGATTAAACACTCTTCATACGCCTCTGAGGAGATCTCGGGAACCAGTGTTCTATGTGCCGGAAGCTAAGTAAAACCAATGTGATAAGAGTTGCATCTAAAAGTTGTTATTACCTGTCTCCAAAAGTCCTACGGTAAAAACAATCCCGTTACAGCTAACTTCAACTCATACTTCATATCAGTTATCTGCATCTGTCTTGCTTCAGTTAAAGTATGGAACAGCTATTGTAATTACTTATCACCTAAACCGTTTACTCTACTAAGAGACTCTTTATTGATTCAGTGTCTGCAATTTACTACCGTTTACTCCTTAAAGCTACAGTGCCTGTAACTGTGGACTTCAGTTATCATTTACTACTTAAAGCTACAGTGCCTGTAACTGTGGACTTCAGTTATCATTTACTACTTAAAGCTACAGTGCCTGTAACTGTGGACTTCAGTTATCATTTACTACTTAAAGCTACAGTGCCTGTAATTGTGGACTTCAGTTATCGTTTACTACTTAAAGCTACCTGTAAATTGGAATTAAAGTCTTTACCTTTTACTTTCGTTAATAAATATTCAACTATACGAAATCTGCAGTTGTGTTCCTTCATAACAAATGTTTAAACGTGACAGAATAATCCAGCCATTGTAATGGATCCAGCAGATTTCGATTCTACTATAGCTACGCTGAATCAAAGAGTTAATGCACTAGCCCAAAGTGTGCAAGACCTGCAAGTTACTAATGAAAGACTTCTCACTTATATCAGAGATTTACAAACTCATACTCCTCATACTACTCTGCACTCGGCTAGTGATCCTGCTGTGTGTAACCCTGAAAAGTTCTATGGAGATCGTTCCAGATACAGGGAGTTCCTCAACTCTTGCAAACTTTTAATTGCTTTGAAACCTAGATCCTATCCTACAGAAAGAACTAAAGTTTGTTCGGTTATTTCTTTTCTAAGAGGTGAACCTATGTCATGGGCTCATTCCTTTCTGGAAAACGATGACCCCATTTTAAATTCACTAGATGAATTTTTTGAAGCCATGTCTCTTCTCTATGAAGATCCTAACAAACAAGCTACAGCTGATTTAACAATCAGAACACTACAGCAAAGAAATAGACCCGTTGAAGATTACATTGCTGAATTCAAAAGATGGGCTATAGAAACGCAATGGAATGACATCACATTGCGCAACCAGTTTCGAATTGGTTTATCGGAAGCTGTAAAAGATGAATTATCTAGAACAGAACTCCCTACTAATTTGAACGCTCTAATTCGCCTATCAATCAGCATTGACAGAAGATTAAGAGAAAGAAAGGCCGAAAAAGCCCTTTCACATTCAAAAGACCGCAAACCTTTCACTCCCTCAAAAGCTCCAGATAAGACTTCCATACCAATCGAACCTATGGAAATAGGGATAATAAGAAGTCCCCTCACTCCTGAAGAGAAAAATCGAAGACGTCAATTAAACCTATGCATGTATTGTGCCTCTCAAGTTCATTTAGTCTCTGATTGTCCTTCATTGAAACGGATAAAAGGCAGAAGGCAGTCTCATGCCTCTTCCATCCTAAGTGTACTTCCCTCTACAGCAAATACTCAAATGTCCCCTATCGTTCTTGTATTACAGTGGGACAATAAAAGAATTATAACCAAGGCTGTTATCGATTCCGGTGCAAATGGAGTATTCATCGACTCAGCCTTTGTAACAAAGAATAAAATTCCTTGTGTTCGTAAAAGAACTTCTGTACCTGTTAAAGTGATTGACGGGTCCCTCATCTCATCGGGACCAATACTTCATGAATCCATCCCTCTAAAAGTAACCATCAATCATACTCATACGGAAAGTCTTATATTTGATGTTATCTCATCACCATTTTTTCCTATTATATTAGGGATCAACTGGTTAAGGAACCACAACCCTCAAATCTCATGGTTTCCTTTCTCTCTCACCTTTAACTCACATTATTGTAAAGAAACATGTTTACAGCAAATTCCAATTCTTCAGTCTACGAAAGAACCAGCTAAAACCTCATGTTGTTCTGACACCGAACTGGAGTCTCCTCCTCCTACAGTCATTGGTGAATTAAAGAGAAAGTTTACAACAGCTCCTATCCTTCAACTTCCAAATCCTTCATATCCTTATGTCCTTGAAACGGATGCTTCGGAATTTGCAATTGGAGCTGTCCTTTCTCAACACAAAACTCCTCAAGAACCTCCTTTGCCTAAAGTCATTGGAATCTTATCTTCTCTTATTGACGACATTAAAGGTCTCAGTGAAGATGCTCTTGAACTTCCTAAATCAATGAAATTATCCAAGAAAAACGGTCTCTACTATTTTAAAGACCGGATTTATGTACCTCCCTCTTTCAGAATTAAAGTACTTGAATTTATTCATGATTCTCCTCTGGCAGGTCATCCAGGTATGAAAAGGACCCTTGAATTGTCTAAAAGATACTGTTGGTGGCCTTGTCAAGACCAAACTATCGAATCTTATGTCAAATCTTGTTCTGTATGCCAAAGATCCAATCAATTGTCCTTGTTGAAGCCTCATCATCCTGATCCTTTCCAAAGAAATGTCACTACTTCTCCTGATCCCATATTGGTCCAGGGTGAAGAAGAATACGAAATTCAAAGTATACTGGATTCAAGGATCCATCGTGGCTCCTTACAATACCTCATCAGATGGAAAGGATATGGTGTTGATGAAGATACATGGGAAAACTCCTCTGTTGTTCATGCTAATAAATTGATTTCCAAATTTCACAAGCATAACCCTTCTAAGCCAAATCAATAGCACCCAGAGGTTGCTCATTAGAGAGGGGGTACTGTAATGCCTTAACTATGGTATCCTCTTACTTCCTGGTTCCACGGAGCCTAGCCACACCCCTGTATGACACGGTCTGCCTATTTAATCTGACTGCACCAGCTGATCAGGGCTGGATTATTGAACTACGTTCCTTACTCACAACCCAGCTACAACTTCATGGTGAAAGCCTCTGCTACCAGACCGGACTGAAAGACTCTGCAAAGTTCCCTTCACCTCTCCTCATCCACGACTAAAGATTAAACACTCTTCATACGCCTCTGAGGAGATCTCGGGAACCAGTGTTCTATGTGCCGGAAGCTAAGTAAAACCAATGTGATAAGAGTTGCATCTAAAAGCTGTTATTACCTGTCTCCAAAAGTCCTACGGTAAAAACAATCCCGTTACAGCTAACTTCAACTCATACTTCATATCAGTTATCTGCATCTGTCTTGCTTCAGTTAAAGTATGGAACAGCTATTGTAATTACTTATCACCTAAACCGTTTACTCTACTAAGAGACTCTTTATTGATTCAGTGTCTGCAATTTACTACCGTTTACTCCTTAAAGCTACAGTGCCTGTAACTGTGGACTTCAGTTATCATTTACTACTTAAAGCTACAGTGCCTGTAACTGTGGACTTCAGTTATCATTTACTACTTAAAGCTACAGTGCCTGTAACTGTGGACTTCAGTTATCATTTACTACTTAAAGCTACAGTGCCTGTAATTGTGGACTTCAGTTATCGTTTACTACTTAAAGCTACCTGTAAATTGGAATTAAAGTCTTTACCTTTTACTTTCGTTAATAAATATTCAACTATACGAAATCTGCAGTTGTGTTCCTTCATAACAAATGTTTAAACGTGACACTATCACTCCTGACAGATTTTGCTACATCTGCACACCAATAGAGCTACTGTGGTTTACTAAGACATTGTTGTCAACCACGTTAATACTTTGATACATTGTCTATTCTAGAAACCTATTTTCAGTAGCTGGCTAATTACTAGTATATATATATAAAGAATTAAAAATAAAAAAATAAAAAATAAAGAATTTAAAATAAATACTAGTATATAAGTGCTGAGCACGTACGGCAAACTCTAGACGACTCTTGTAAATATTTGTTCTAGCTCTCCTAGAAACCTACCTTCAGTAGCCGTTTATTACAAGTATAATAGTGCAGAGCATGTACAGCAAACTTTAGACGACTCCTGTAAATATTTGTTCTCTCTTTTCACTGTTTATACACATTTTTGTCACTTATTATCCTTACTGATTTTTACTTTTTCTCCCTAAGTGGGATTAATAAAAATTTATTATTTTTCATATATTTCATGTTAGTTCTATACGGGCAATTCTTTGCCATTCTATCATGAACGAGTGTTTCTCTGGGGTATAGGGACTGTGAACGGGGAAGTATCTACTCCAATCCCTATCCAGTCTCTTTCTCTTTTATATTCATATTGTTTAGGGTTATGCCCTTATACCCTGCAACCGAACCAACTCTAGTGAAAGGTCTTTTGGCCCCTCACTGGACGTTGAGTCTCTGTTGACATATTATATATATGTAACGTCATTCTAAGTGTATTTTAATATTAATATATATACTTATATTAATATTAAAATACACTTTGTATGACGTTACATATATATAATATGTATATATATTATATATATAATATATATGCATATTATATATATATAAAAATATATTTAATTTATTTTTACACTTGTCTTTTATTTATTTTTTATACTTCCCACCAGCAGGGGGACTGTCTGATATTTCAAACAGTCCCCCTGCTGGCAGATCCACAGCCAGCTATAGGGGGCCATGTGATCGCTCTTTGAGAGCGATCACATGGCCCCCGGGGGCCTGATTTGCCGTGGGAGGGCTGCCTGGGCTGTGAGGCAGTCCTCCCGAAGCGGATCGCGGCGGAGGTAAGTATAACTTACCTCCTGGGGCTGCAAGCCGTTACGGCGTGCTATGCCGTCATAACGGCTTTAAAGCCCACTTAACCCGTGACGGCATAGCACGCCGTAACGGCGTTAAGGGGTTAATCATAGGATGGTGAATAGTTTGCAAATAACCCTTAAACTCTAAATGCATGTACCATAAACACTAATTTTTCCTAACCCTAAATTTTAACACCTCACGAAACCTAAACAAACTTTTTCCATAGTCCCACATTAAAGCACTCAAAGCCTAAACCAAAAAAAACACTTTACCTTAATCCAAGGTTTAACTTCTCTTAAAGGGACACTACAGTCACCAGAACAAGTACAGCTTATTGTATCTGTTCTGGTGGGTACACTCATTCCCTTCAGGCTTTTTGCAATTGTGGCGAAATTAACATCGCCACTTGTGCCTGGAGAGGACTACTTGCCAGCCTCTTGCCATGTGATTATGGTCCCTGGGAGGTTTGGCCCTTTAAATACAGTAGTTGGACATAATGGATTTTTATTGTGCTGCTACTGGCCCTTTAAGCACAGCGTATGGACTTCTATTGGACTGTGTATGGCCCTTTAAGAACTGTATGTGGGCATATTGAGACTTTTTGGGACAATGCCCCTTTAAGACAGTGTCCCCAGACTTGTTGGGGACAATGCCCCTTTAAGACGGTGTCCCCAAACCTTTAATATACTGTATTCCTGGCTTTCTCCCACTTGGTTCAGTAAATGGGGCTTACTGAACCAAGTATTACACAGGCGGACCACCCAGAAGTGGAAGCGTGCAGCAATTTACCTCCCAGGCTGGGAGCCTGCTATAGGTAAATTGCCGACCGCAGGGTGGCCGCCGTTCGTACAAACGAACACATGGCGGTGGCCATCTTTTTTCTGCCGAACGCGTTCAGCGTTGTGTACAGCCAAATCTATGGAACTAAAATCGGCTACACATTCCAATGGACACCACTGACCCTTACCTTCTCCTCCACTGAGTTTGCAGCCGCAGAGACGAAGTCCTGTAATGGAGACACTGAACTTT
Organism: Pelobates fuscus; assembly: GCF_036172605.1. NCBI lineage: Eukaryota > Metazoa > Chordata > Amphibia > Anura > Pelobatidae > Pelobates > Pelobates fuscus. The sequence goes on along the minus strand of NC_086321.1, from coordinate 171,300,794 downwards.
CCTAACAGAGATGTAGCATGTCTGAACACAAAAGGTGGTATCCAGGTCTCCAACAAATTGCAAAAACAAACAGAAATAAAAAATATAAAATAATAACATTATTTTATGTTGTTTTTATTTGTATTTCTGTTTGTTTTTATTGCGTCTGTGATCCTGGGATTTCTTCGTTCAATTTGTTGGAGACCTGGATACCACCTTTTCTGTGGAGACATGCTCCCTGTCATTTTACATTCTGTAAGTGCAATTTGTATCTATAAATTTGTTACTTTTATACAACTTGCACTATCCTTTCTTTTCACTTTCTCATTTTGCGCTATTTAAGAAGATATACCTGTATGAAGAAGTCTGTTTCTTTGGAAGATCTTCTCCACCCACGGATGTACCCCATTATTGAGGAAGACATGCCTGAATTTTCCAACATCCAGTGAGTTCTCTACCACCCCCAACCTTCCCCCTTGCGCTGATTGTATTGCACTATATTCGCTTTTTTTTCTCCACGATTATTATTCAGGTTGTACCATTTTATTTTTCACCTTTGGCGATCTACACACGTTTTCTTTGTATCTTTAGTGCTTGCCGAGTGTCCCAAGGGAACACTTTTACAAAAGGTTTTCTGTGTGTTTCAGAGCAAATAGTAATCATTTTCTTTTTAATGTCAGTTTTGTGCATGTTTAGCGTTTGTCATGATCATGAAGCACAGCATGCAGGTGACAGACCGCCCATGATGGTACAGCTCCCCTCCATGCCGCCCACATCCTCCCCTCAAGCAAGAGGGTATGACTTTGGCAAAAGATGGCTGCTTGGAGAACTTTGCTTTTTTGGCATTGGAATAACCCTTTAAATTAATGACACCGTCCCCCACAAGGCAAATACCTTCTGCGGTCCTCATGTAATGTATGCCAATAAATTTAGCTTGTTAATATTGTCATTAGGAGGATCCAGCTTTAGCAACTCTTACTGAAATACTTAGTTGTTTTTTTGCCCTCATAAAAAATCCTTACATGTACATTATGTCTCGTACATCTGTTTTTGTGTGTGATTATGTGTGCTTTTACTAAATTGCATAATTTTTTAGAAGTTCTGTTACCAGCTTACAAAATGTAGGCTTCAAGTAATTGGGATGATAAAAATAAATAAATAAAATCTAAGCAATTCTGCCAGTTTTCTAAAAGCATTGAAATCTCAGTAAGCTGTAGATTTTAATGTTATTTTTGGTGGCTTTTGTTCTTGAAATAGATTTTATTTCATGGCAGGTAAAATCGAAATTCAGGCACACTGGAATGAAACTTGAGATTTGCCTATACAAGCACTTCCCTTTAAACGTTTAGCACCCGGTACGCGCTCTCCCAATATTTGGCGCCAAATTCTAAGCTAGCCAGAGATTGCTCCAGACAGACAGCCAGCTGTGGCCAAGGCTCCCAATATGATCGGACAGAAGACTATTAATTCCTTTTTCGGACCCGTGTCCAAGAAGAGATCGTCTTTAGAGGCATGGGATGGCAAGGAAGGGTGCCCGGGAGAGGTGAGATAATTAATGAGCAGCCATGTATATGGAGGCAAATTAACTTTACTTTAGTGAATAAGCGCAATGTATGTTTTTGGAATGTTTAATAATACAGGCAATGATTATAAATAATGTGTAGAGTGCTCCACATTCTCAGTGAACTTTAGCACGAACGGCTGGCTGGCTGAGCACTATGGGAATGGAGCCTATAACTACAGTATTGCTGATGGATAACCGAGACTAGCGCGGAAGCTATAAATGAATAAGTGTGTGGTTTGGCAGAATTAGTAACCAGTTCTACAGGAGGGAATTTAAGTCACTAATTGTTGAGGGAACCTGCAGCACATTAAACATGGTAATGTGTCCAGGAACCCCATGGTGGCTCTTACAGCCCCAATTAGCCACCACAACCACTAGCACTGTGGTGAGCAGGTACCCTCATACACAGTAGTGGGAGTTTTAATCTTCCCATAGCTTTTTTCGTATTAACCCCAGAACAAGTGAGTGCTCGTTGTTTAGCGCACAGGATTAACCCTTTCTATATAAGGGGTTGTGCCAGTGAATGAGTTAAACCCACCCTATAGGCTGCAGTGGGCAGGGCCAGTCAGACTATCTAATGAGGGAAGGGGGAGTTAGAGCTTGAAGCAAGTATTTTAATAATTACCGGAGTACTAGTGTCCAGCCGATACTGTCACCCGCGGCCATCCTATGTACTATCATACTGCAGCCACGTTATTATTCAACACGTGCAGGAAGCCTCACACAAACTCAATGTTGGGCCACATGACATAGGGGCGGGGTTTGTCCGTAAGCAGCCAATAAGCGAGCGATTCCAGGTCTGTTTTGGCGCGGGAAAGCAGCGTGGGATGTCATGTGACCAGGAAGTGTCCTGTGTAGGGCAGGCATGGCATTGAGGAGGTGCTCACATTGATCAGTAGTAAGACATGGGGCTCATCGTTCATTCATAACACAGTGCACTTACCGCAGCTTTCCCGACACAGTGACCAGTCGTGCTCTATTGTTCTGTAGATTAACAGAAAATCTAAAGCAAATCAAAATCTAAAGTGGGAATTGACAGATGCCAGTCCTGTGTGCAATACGGGATGTGCGGGTCACTGCTCTGCAGGTTGTTAAACGTATGTGTAAAGTTTATATTTTTAGCAAGTACTCTATGACCTGTGATCCCCAGACCACTCCTGTGAAAAAGAAGAAATGTGGTGGTGATGAAAACTGCCCAGAAATAGTGTCCCCTCCGCTCAGCCCAGAACAATTGGATCGTATTCAGAGGAATAAAGAAGTAGCCTTACAGAAACGTGCAGCTCGCAACATCCCTGAGAGCATAGGGGAGAGCTGGAAACAGGAGCTGATGGCAGAGTTTACCAAACCTTACTTTGTAAAGGTGATATTCACAGTAGACAGTGTTCAACTTTTAACAGTTAATTCTAAAACTCCCAAGAAATAAAAAAACAAATAGTTTTGCAATATTCAAACTATTCTATAGATAAATGAAAGCCTAAAGCTTTTTGTCCTTCCGCTGTTGACAGATTCTTAAATAGGAAACCTTGGACTGCGAACAAGAATGCCAATCAGTAGGTCCTCATTGATAAAAATAGCCATTTTGTGAATGGGGAGCTACTGATTGACTGTCAACAATCAGCTGTGTCCCTATAGGAGGCTTCCTTTGAAGAATCTGAGAGCAGAGTAAGGACAGGAGCAGAACTAAACTCTCTGGAGAGAAAACTTTAGGATATTATTTTTACATTTATTGGTCAACTTATTTTTTTAACCATTCACCATTATTGGAAGAGTTTTTCTATTTATTTTATATTGCTACTATTTTTTTTTTCTTTTCTTCTTTTAATTGGCACCATTCCATCTCTACTACATTGGCAAAGGGCACCTGATGTTCTAAGGCCAATCCTATGCTAATTACCATATCCAACACTCCTTATTGTAGTGGATAAGGCGCAAGAAGTCTTTAAGTGCTGTCCTCCTATTTTTTTAAGCAGTTCCATAAATATTTAGCTGTTTCAAGACCCAATATGCAGTACCTCACCTGCCACTGAGAACACATAAGCTTCACTTTTGTATTATTATTCGAATGCCATTCAACCCAATTCTAGCCTGTCTTTGCTGCACAGCTTTGGGTACTGTGAACCTAAGTTTTTGTGAAACTGATTTGACAGGGAAGGTGAAGAATGAAATCGAAGACTTCTTGAATCATAACAAACACAAACTGTTGTGGTGCTTAGTGTCATTTTAAAATTAAAGGAAAATAAGCACCATGTGCAGCAGTATGATCATGTAGCATTAATAGCACTGTATTCACTTAAAAAGCCTATTTTTGTTTTACTAGCTGAATGCGTTTGTTGCGGAAGAGAGGAAGCGATACACTGTTTACCCTCCTCCACATCAGGTGTTCACATGGTCACAGATGAGTGATATCAGAGATGTAAGTATGGTGTTTGACCTGTAAAATCAAGATATTTTGATATGAGTTGTCATTCATGACCTTCAGTGCTAACTTCCATTTTTGTAATTTGTTTTGCAAAATCCTGGAGGACTTTTGGCTTTACCCCAAATCACCTGAAGCAATTTATACAAAGTTGTAAAAATTACCTTGAATATTGTTCCCGGATATGAATACCGCATGCTTATAGCATTTTACAAGCGCCAATCAGGATAATGTCATAGTTTAGTAAGGTAGCTACTACATTTTAATCAGAAACATGATTTATTTACATTTTTCATTCTACTGCACTTACATTGATCTTTACATCCCTCCCTCACAAGCTCTTTACATAGACAGATTACCATTGTGACGGATCCTCCGTCGACAGATGCTCCTAGTGCTTACCGAGGGCTCCAGACACCATAAGCACTGCAGACTCCACGAACCACCGCAGCTTGTTTGGGGTCTTGCTGTCTCTTACCCACCCTAGACCTACAACCAGGCTCCAGTGGGTGAACCTCTCTTCCATCAGAGAGCGTAACAGGAACAGCTCTTACAAGAGCTAGTGATTATCCAAGGGAGTATAGCAATCCCTGGAAGTGATATAGCAGCACCTTACAATAAGAGACAGAACTCAGTGTGACGGTCTGGATAGGTATCACTGTCTTGCATACCTTTTTCCCATAAAATACGCCAATAATCCACAGGTTCCAATATCGCTGGTGTCGCATAATAACCCACACATGAGCCAAAGCTTAATGCTGGGACAAGACTGGTTTAATAAGGCATTCAATTTATACAGTGCATAACTCCTCCTCTGAGCCAGCGAGATAATTGAGTTTAGAGGACATACTAAACTCCATTATCTTCTGGTCAGAAAAAGTCAAATTTTTCACAATTTCTGGAAATACCCGAAAAACACACAAGAACCCCACAAAAATCACATCCCTGGGCAGGTTGTCTCTGTGGAAGCAACTTATTAAAAAAATCAGCCTAATCCGTAGTTACTGAACGGCACCGCAGCGAGAGTTGACCGGTCTGCCAAAGGTTGAAGCCGGGAAACCGTTCCAGATGAAATGTAGCAAGAGCTGGTCTCTGTTCGTGAGGTTTTATACGAAAACCGCAATAGGTAAAGTCTATCTGGTTGGTGGAGAATGCTCCTTGTGTTCGGTAGTTTGAAACTCCCGAACGCCGTTCTTCTGAGTTGCTGGGAAAGCGAACATAGCAGAGTTCCACAGAGACCGGTGTTCGTGCGAGTGCGTTGCTGAAAACAGTTCCAGGCACTCGACGACCAAGTCCCGCAGGCAGTGTTCAGGAGACAAGATGACCGCCACCCATTGTTCTCACCACGTGTATTCCTATGCACGAAATGGCAGCCACCTAGGAGCATTCAATTAGTCTGCGGTTTTTGTATAGATACATGGCGTTCTAATTAGTCTCTGGGGTGGTCTCGGTTCGGGAACTGAACGAATGGCTGGGGAAGGCTGATAGAAGGGAGTACAATTAGCTGAATGGTGATGGGGTTATCCCTTCACACTCAGTATTGAGGGTGAAGAGGTCTGAAGGTTTAATGGTACAGGTTGGCTTTATATACAATTCCTCAGGCCAGAGGCACACCCACTGGACCTGATGGAGCACCGCATTACCAATAAGAACAATCTAACAATGTCCGATACTTCCACATACAGCACACAATCCCTCCCCTCTGTCTGTGATATAATTACGGTAGATAATGTACTAACTTAATTATCCCCAAGCAGAAAAAACAGATTTTTACACAAAGTATAGAAAACATCCCAAAACACAACCATGAAAGCCCTGATCTGGGTGAACAACATATCCAAAAATCACCTAGATCAGAGCAGGGGTTCAGGAAATTCATGGAAGTCTCTTTTGACCAACCGCGCGCATGGTTTCAGGCCCAAAATAGTTCTAGAGAATTAAGCTGTGCGGCCAGTCTATTTAAAATAGTCGAATTACTGAACGGAATGGTGAATGGCCATAGTTAAAGTGTGTCTCTTGTTCGTGGGCTTCGACTATACGAATAAATAGCCGCATTTCTCTGGAAGGTAACTGTTCAGCGGTGTTCGTGCCGTTGCGTATCCGATTTGAGTTCCATGAACTCGACGACAAAACACAGCTGAACATGTTCGACTAAATAAGATGGCTGCGGCCACGTGTTCGACTACTTCGACACTTCAACTGTATCCGAAGTGCAATTTTGCAGAAAGGGAATGGAAGGGGTTTTAGGTGAATAAATAGACAAACCAGAGGATAGAGTTATAACACACAAACAGAGGCTCTGTCACAACCATCTCAATTACATGAAACTCCAAAAACATTACATAAAGTTTGGTACCCTTGGCTGGATGGAGTTAACCTAGATTAACAAAGCTCACCTTATGCTACCACATCCAGTATACTGCTCTAACATTTGGGATATCGTCTTTTCGTAAGAGCCTCCACTCTCCAAACCTGGCTCTTCCTTCCCATTCCATGTCCCTAGATCGGAGGGCCAGGCATACTCCCTCTCTATCCTCATTCTCCAACTATAACACCCTATCACTTCAATTAACCACTCTCATGCTTTCTTCCTCCCTTCACTCAATGTACTGTTATTTTTCACCTAATCTGGGGGTTATAACCTTATATAGTTGTCACTTTACATAACATTGTAGAGGTGAAAACCTAATGACTTTAGTATCATCAGCCCATCCTCAGAAAAGACTAGGCCTAATCACCTCCTATAGATCGTTATTAAGTGACTTACTAAACCTCCACATCCTCTGTTACCCCATTAAATGCTTATATTCAGGTTATACAGTTTACTTTATAAATAATTCAAGGAACTAACTACTCACAATACTAGATATTAGGACCTATAGAGGTGGTGCTCATAATAATGATGCATACAGAAGCATCTTGAATGATCATTTGATTTGAAAACTTTACAGACAATATTTCTGTTGTATGTTGTGCACTTTTGGTATTTTATGTATTAACACCACTTAGTAACTTTAAGAATACATGTTTATTTGCACTAGGAATTTCATGACAATTTAAAGGAATACTATAGCTCTGTAGTAATTGTTTAGGTGAATGGTTGGTTCCCCTCATAGTGGAATTTAAAAAGTATTAAACTTGCCTTTTTCCATTGTTGCGTCAATCTTGCTACATCTGTTGATACCTCCATGCTTGAGATCATCAATCTTGATGATCTAGACACCACGCTGTAGACACCAGAACCACTACATTAAGCTGGAGTCCCTTTATGCCTGCACATAAGCAGTAGTATGCATCTGTGCTGCACTGGTATGTTATGTTGTTGGGTGGACTTGGCGCTAATTGCAAATATGGGAGATCTGGAACAATTTCTTTGTAATGTGAGTAAACAGATGCAGTTTCCCATTTTCCAGTTCTCTTGTAATAGTCTTCTTATCAGATACAAGTCACAGACATTAAAGGGTTGCTGTAAATCCTACCCCTGTATTTTATTTTTTGTTTAAGAAAAAGCAAATGCTATTAAATAAGCTGTTTGATAACCCAAATATATATATATATATATATATATATATATATATATAATATATATTTTTAACCAGGAGTATGAGACTTTAAAGTCAAATAATAGACATGGCATGCCGCTTTGCTTACTTACTAGTGTTGCTTTACAAAACTGCATCCCTATCTGTAGACATAGTAGATCTGTGTTTCTGCTGCTAATTTGTGTCTCATGACTTCTCATTTGTTCTATCATCTGGAGAAACTTGGACTTTGGCTTTTTGCTATCAAATATTTGCAGTGTATAGCAAATGTCGTAAAACAAAATGTTTAATCTTTAACTGTCTGTACTAAAATATCTGTGTATATTTAGGTAAAGGTTGTGATTTTGGGACAGGATCCTTACCACGGACCCAACCAGGCTCATGGGCTGTGCTTCAGTGTTCAGAAACCTGTCCCACCCCCGCCCAGGTATCAGAATTTGCTCAGCAGACTGTTCTTTAGCTTTCTTTGTGTGTTCTATTAGAGTAATTAAAGCTATGCATAATTGTAACTAGAGTATCATACACTGGCTGCATATGAAAAACGTTAAAGGGACTCTCCAATCCAAACATGCCCTCTATTTATGTGCTACTATTTAATTTAATATTTGTTTCATAGAAGAGACAGGATACATAGAAATAAAGACATGTCATGGTATTCCTCCTACAGTCTAAGGATGCACCAAGACACATGGAACAATGGAATCCATTGTGACGTTATCAATAAAAAGGCCATTCGGTTTTAGGCCTTTAAGCCCACCCTAGTGCACCATGATAAAACACTGTCGATCAAAGTGGGAAATTACTTGTTGTCTGGAGGCATCTAGTCATATTGTGTTTCTCAAGCACCACTCACCATCACTTTTAAATGAGTTGAATACATTCCAGGTAAGGAGAGAGGAAAGCTTGGAAACCAGGAAGATGAGTGGAAAGGGATTGAGGTCAGGAGGGATTAAATTAAGTGAGGGAAAAGTAGTGCAGATAATGGCACGTGATGGGCATCCATCCTTTAACACTGTTGACCCTGCCTAAGAATTAATCCTTCCGCTGCCTGTACTGGCTCCTGCTACCAGCGAATCACTCTTCCGATGAGTCACTGACCCCTGTGGTGTCTACCCATTCTCAGGGACCCCCGACTGGTCACATTTATTTTTGAGTTTAATAAAGTGAATTTTATACAAATGTGTATAAGCCTGGTGATACAGTGGCTAATCAGGAACATATACTGTGAGGGAAAGGGGTGTGGCTAGATTTGTTGTAATCTTGTTGCCATTTATAAGAAGTAAAAGGAATGTGTGTGTGTGTGTGTAATATTATGTTTGTTTTTCCAGTTTAGGGAATATGTACAAGGAACTGGCAACTGATATTGATGGTTTTGAACACCCAGGGCATGGCGACCTAACTGGATGGGCTAAACAAGGTGAGAACTGGGCTTAGAGAATGGCTTCTTGTGTAATTTTACAAACCATACACAAATATTCCACTTTTAATCCAGTGGATATATGTCACATTATATTCAATAACATATACAAATTGATAAAGACTTTAATTTTGTGATCTGGACAACTTATTGTAGTCCCAGGATTGAATTGCTAAAGTGGTTTGTGTGAAGTGTTTTTTGTTCTGAATCATTTCTTTGACAACTTTGAAACATTGTTTTTCCTTCCACTCATCAAACCACTTCTTCAGCCTCTTGTGTACTAATCTAACCAACATGAACGTTTTTTTTTTTTTTTGTGTGTGTTAATGATATTAATATAAGGTTTCTCAGAATGTTTCAAAATATAGCATATTACAGGTTTGATTTAGTGACTATTTTGTTTAATATTTTCATTGTCAGGTGTACTCCTCTTAAATGCTGTACTAACAGTCCGGGCTCATAATGCCAACTCCCATAAGGATCATGGTTGGGAGCAGTTCACTGATTCTGTGGTTTCCTGGCTGAACAAAAATCTTGATGGAATAGTCTTTATGCTGTGGGGAGCCTATGCTCAGAAGAAGGGCTGCAATATTGACAGAGTAAGAATGATCTACTTACGGACTTATTGGCATTAAGTTATGTTATTAAAATATTAACGTTTGCATATCTGTTTTCTTGCTATGTAATTTGAATTTGTTCTGAAGTCTTCACCATCTGTCTTTTGCAGAAGCGTCACCACGTTCTTCAAACCGTGCACCCATCCCCACTGTCTGCACACAGAGGATTTTTCGGATGCCGTCATTTTTCTAAAACAAATGTCTTCCTCCAAGAATTGGGAAAAGAACCTATTGACTGGAAAGCTTTGTGAACTTTGGAACACTTCAGCCTTTGTTTCAATTACTCAACGGTCCACTCCTGACTCCTTCAGTATTCCACTGTTAGAAAACACTAGATATGAACATATGAATATGAACCAGAGTGCCTTTTATTTAACATGTTATGAATGGCAATAGTTTCTGTGTAGATCTTACTTTCCTGTTACCTGCTAACCTAGCAAAGAGAAATAAATGGGCATGTATTAATTTTAGAGAATTCATTTGTTATACATTCACTTGAATAGTATTAGACATATTGTTTTCTAAAGTGAAATGTTTCTTTATATTTGTGCTTCTGCTTATTTTGTATGAAGTAGCTCAGAGGGTGCGATTTAATTTTTTTTTATTTTATTTTGCTTCATGTTCTCAGACCCTAAGATGGCAAATGCATTAAAGGACCACTCTAGGCACCCAGACCACTTCAGCTTAATGAAGTGGTCTGGGTGCCAGGTCCTTCTAGGATTAACCCATTTTTTCATAAACATAGCAGTTTCAGAGAAACTGCTATGTTTGTGAATGGGTTAAGCCTTCCCCTATTTCCTCTAGTGGCTGTCTCACTGACAGCCGCTAGAGGAGCTTGCGTGATTCTCACTGTGATTTTCACAGTGAGAGCACGCAAGCGTCCATAGGAAAGCATTATGAATGCTTTCCTATGTGACCGGCTGAATGCGCGCGCAGCTCGTGCCGCGCGTGCGCATTCAGCCGACGGGGAGGAGAAGAGGAGGAGAGCTCTCCGCCCACCGCTGGAATAAAGGTAAGTTTTAACCCCTTTCCAGAGCCGGGCGGGAGGGGGTCCCTGAGGGTGGGGGCACCCTCAGGGCACTCTAGTGCCAGGAAAACGAGTGTTTTCCTGGCACTAGAGTGGTCCTTTAAATACTTCATTATACAAACCAGCAGTTCCGATTGCATTGTAAAATGCCATTGATGGAACTAGGTTCCTAACATGTGAAAGGAGATGCACTTCATCTTATAGTAAATCTGGCAGGACCTGTGTGGCCATTTTACAATTTGTACTGTTCACTATAAATTCCTAATTTTGGTGCAGTTTTGACAGCTTGGTAGATTAGCAATTCATGTTATGACATGGAAGTCACTACAAATTCTAACATGTTTTAAGAATACTTTAATGTTCCAACGCATTATTGTCTTCCAATGTTTCTTGAGAGAACCTTTTTTCAAGTTTTAATTTTCTGTATTCCCTTTGGCTCTTAATAATGACTGTTACTTTTGACTTGACTTGAAAACATAATTGTTTTACCCACTTAAGTATTTGACACAACAAGGAAAGTGTATAAACCAGTTACCTCTGCTGGTCATTCAGGGGGTTTGTGCCACCGTCTTTGTGATATGCTCTGCACGCATGCTCAGTATCTTTGAATGACTCTATACTTAGACAAGGTGCCAGATTATACATTTTACTGACTTGAGTTGAAGCAAATTCGTTCATTTAAAAAATAAAAAAGCATACCTAGCCACTGTTTTTATTAGCTGTAAGAATTAATGTTTTCCCTCTGGATTGGCATCCCCTCTTTAATTACATTGCGCAGTGTTTATTGTAACTATCCGTACAGTTGGCTTGTTATGCGTTTATGCAGAGCACAATTACAAATATTGCAACTGGAGCACACAAATTGATCACGTCACATAACTTTTTCTCAGTGGCTGAGAAGTGTGTTTTTTGTTTTTTTTTTGTCTTAGAAAAATAAAATTTTGGATACATCTTTTCAAATTAATCAAATGATGGCTAATGAGTATTTAAAAAAAAAAAAAAAAAAGTTGGTTTACGATCAACCTATGATAGTGCTTGTAATCATAAAGCTATAAGATTGCATCTACCAAATACAAACTGCATGGTGGCAGGAAACTCTAAACCTACGTAATACTAACTGGATAAACTGAACTTTTCGTTAGTTCCCTGTTTTTCAATGTTTATTCAATTTGCCTTGTAAAAATGCTTTATAAGTGCCGTTTGAATTTCTTTTGTATATATGTTTTTTGGTTTACACAAATGTACATATTTTGTGAACTGTATTTTATGACTTTATACATGTACATTTTCAAGTGAATAAAAAAATTTCTTATGCTTCATAGTATGAATCTTTCTAGTATTATGTGAATTCAATAATAAACATTTGAGCATACTTTGTTAGTGTAGCAGTATTTTTTATTAATTTAGTTACTTGGAAAGTAAAACTGTTTGGCAACTGGATTAATCATCTAGTACTTGCAAAGTGCAACCTGAAAAACTGTTCCAAAACTTGTAAAATATTAAACTAAGAAGTTGCTTTCAACAATCTAGGAAAATAGAAGTGTATAATGTTGGTACTCCTAGCCTTAATCAGTCTTTATTATCTATGGAATTTGGATGAAGTGTATTTATTTCTCCCTGATGGTGTAAACATGTGAATTCCATTTGTTGACCGATTGGTATGAAGCCTCCATCCTTCCTGACGTAATGGGACAATAGTCACAAGACTCACTACAGCTTAATGTAGTGGTTCTGTTGTCTATCGCCTGTTCATATAGTCATCATTGTGAACACTATCTTAAGTGCCATCACTCAGCTTCTAGAGGCCCTTCTGTATTTCTTTTTTTTTTTTTCCTTTTCCTTTTTTCCCCTTTCTTTTTTATATTTTTCTTTCCTTTTTTTTTTTTTCCTTTCATTTCAGACAGTACCCGCCAGTAAATTTCTGCTGCAGTTCCTGTAACTCAGGCCTTGGTACATAAGTCATCATCAATGCTTTCCCTTTTATCTCATTTTCTTTCCCAATAAGTCCACACGACTTATTAAAGTATATATAACATGGATCCAAAGAAAAAGCACCCTGAAAAAAAAGAAAAACAAACCAAACAAAACCAAAATACATACATACACAAAGATGGTGACAAATTATCTATCTATTGGTCCTCTATAGTGTTCCTATATTAATACTTGGATTAGCTTTGTTATTACTTTTGCTTTATTCTCCTTTTATTTCTTGATTTATTTGTTAGCTTAAGTTACGTAGTCAGCTTATTTAGCCATTTATCTATATCAACAATCTTTTTTTTTTTCTTCAGATTTCTGTTTACACCTCCTTCCATTTTTAACTGTAGGATTAGCTGGTTTTTTATTGTTTCCCAGTTTGGTAATATCTTGGTTCTCCATCTTCTAGATATAGAAATCTTTGCCGCTATTAATGCATGAGTAAGGAAATATTGCAGATCAGTGTTGTATTGGCTGAAATTTAGATGTAATATACACATTTCCGGAGAAAAGGGGATTTTAGTTCCAGTTATTTCTTGAATTTTACTAATAAACATTTTCCATATTTCTTCTATCAGGGGACAGCTCCACCAGATATGTAACGAGTCTCCTACTGCTTTATTACACCTCCAACAGATGTTTGAACTGTTCGGATCTATTTTATTCATACGGCTAGGGACCAGATAGAGTCTATTTATTATCTTAAAGTGTAACTCTACTAAGTTTAAACATTTAATATGTTTAGCAACTGTAAGCCATGCTTTTTTCCACTCTTTGTTGTCAAACTTTTTTATTGTTTTCAGATCTCCCTCCCATTTCTTTATGGCCGGGAATGTAGGATCTTCTTCCCCATGTGTCAGAATGGAGTTACACTTTTTTAATAGATTTCGCATATCTTTCGCCTTAATTAAGTTACCTAATTTATAATTAGCTTCTGATTTTTCTCTATCTAATACTTTGCTGAGGTAGCTTTTAATCCTTATATAATTATATTTTTCGTTTTCTGGAAGAGCAAATTCAGTACGAATTTGTTCATATGGTTTGAGATTTGATCCTGTCATTAAATCTTCTATAGTATGTATGCCTGCTTTGGTCCACTTTTTTAAATTTAGATCCTCCATGTTATTTTCTAGTATTAGGATCGGTAAAGTGTTAATAATAATTTTTTTGAGTCCCAGCTTTTTCCTTATCTTACTCCATGATTCTCCAATGTCTATGCTTTCCGAGCTTGGTTGACAATTATCCTTATTCCTTTTTTGAGTGAACCAAAAGAGAGTTATCAGATCTTTATTGTTTGACATTTCTTTTTCGATTGCATACCATCTCTCTAATTTAGACTCTGGTTGTTGTGAAATAATACAATGGAAAAGAATACTCGCTTGGTAATACTGTTGAATTATTGCGAGACCTACTCCTCCATTGGCTTGCTTTACCGCTAAAAAATTTCTTGCTATTCTTGGTTTCTTTGTTTGCCATATAAATTTGGAGAAGGATTGTTGGATCATTAGCAACCAACTATCGGGTACTCTCATAGGGATCATTCTAAACAAATACAACCACTTTGGTAGAATATATGATTTAATTATATTTATACGGCCCCACCAGGAAAATTCTAGATTTCTCCAGTCTTTTAGTAGCTTATTCATTTTAAGAAGTAATGGGAGAAAATTGATCTAGACTATTTTCCATGGATCTGTACAAATATTGATTCCCAAATAATTAAATGATATCTCAATCCAAATGAAATCAAACCTCTTTTTAATCTCTTTTTTCTTCAATATTTACGTTACTCGCCAGGATCGTTGATTTATCTGTATTTACTTTATAACCTGAGGCCTGTGAGAATTTTTTTATAATTGTCATAAGCTGTGTTATTGATTGTAACTGATTTTCTAAAGTTATAATCACATCATCAGCGTAAAGGTTTATTTTTATATTTTCTTTCTTATGATCAAAACCTGCAATTTTTTCATCTTGTCTTATGGCTGATGCCAGAGGTTCTAGAGATATTATGTAGAGTAGCGGGGATAAAGGACATCCCTGCCTTGTTCCGTTGGATAATGGGAACCACTCTGACCTAAAGCCATTCCCCATAATTCGAGCTGTTGGAGCGGTATATAGAGCGGAGATATTTTCGAGAAGTCTTCCCTCTAAACCAAATAGCTGTAGTGATTGTCTCATGAACTCCCAGTTGACCCTGTCGAATGCTTTCTCTGCATCCAATGACAGGGTCAACATGGGAGTTCCTGTCTTCCAAGCGGAATTCAAGATGTCAACTAGTCTTCTGATATTATGAGTCGATGACCTACCTGGGACAAACCCAACTTGGTCTCTGTTGATCACTTCTGATATAATTTTTTTTAAACGTTCTGCTATCATGGCCGAGTACAGTTTAATATCAGTGTTCAAAAGAGAGATTGGACGATAGTTCTTTATTTTCTCTGCATCCTTTTCTTGTTTAGGGATTGGTATTATATTTGCTTGTAGCAATTCTGCGGGTATGCTATTAGGAGTTGCAAAAGAGTTGAAGGTTTCAGTTAGATCCATTTTGATATTATTTCTTAGTAATTTGTAAAAAAGATTGTCAAATCCGTCTGGCCCTGTGGATTTATTCTTTTTTTATTTGTTAATGCAAAAAAACAGTTCTTCTTCTTGAAATGCTTTGTTGAGCACCTGTAATTGTGTTTGCGTTATTTTTGGGCTGTTAATGTTCCCCAGGAATTCGCTGATATTCGCCTTTTCAATTGAGTCTTGGGTATTATATAGTTCCTGATAGTAATTCTTAAAGGCATCTGCTATTTTTTCCGGACTCAGTAGGTTCTCCCCCTTGTGGATAATTTTGGTGATGACTCTTTTTGATTTTTCTTTTTTTAGTCTATTCGTCATTAATGTTTCTGCTCTATTACCGGTGTAGTACCATTTCTGTTTTAAGTAAATCAGAGCTTTATTAGCCTTTGTCATAAGATGTTCATTTATTAATTTTTCAGTTTCTGTTATTGAGTTGGTGATACTACACGATGGGTTCTTTTTATTTTGATCAAGTAAGTTGTCTAACTTTATATACAGTTCAGCTAAATTAGCTTTTTTTTAATTTAGTTTGTTTTCTTTAGCTGTTAAGCTTATAAAAAGGCCCCTTATTACTGATTTGTAAGTACACCAGATCATTGCTGGAAAAACTTAATTACTTCTGTTTTCTTTAAAAAAATAATCTGTTGTTTCTTTAATTTGTTTAAGATTGTCTTTATCTTTCAATATCCAGTCTTTCATTCTCCAGTCTGCTCTTGTTCTTTGATGTTGTTCTTTTATAATTAAGATGACCGGGTTGTGATCTGATCAGGTAGTAGCTATTATAAAGACCTTTTTAATTTGACTCGCTAAGTTTCTATCCCCTAGGAACAGATCTATTCTAGAATATGAACAGAAGGATTTTGAAAAACAAGAAAAATCCTTTTCTTTCGTGTGAAATATCCTCCAATAATCCAGTAATTGAGCTTGTTTAATTAGATCTGAAAATTTTTTAGCGTTCACCTTCAAGTTTCCATGGTTGCTACTTTTTGTTTTGGAGCTCCGATCGAGCTCTACATCAGGAACACAGTTGAAGTCTCCCATGATAATAACTCGGCCCATTTTAACACGCTCAGTTTTATTAAGCCCTTTTTTAATGAATGTAATTTGTGATTGATTTGGCACATATATGTTAACTAACGTATATTTTTGATTATTAATTTCTGCTACTAAAATAATGTATCTGCCTTCTGTATCTAGTTCCTGATGTAAAATGTTTAATGAGATATTTCTAGAAAATAAAAAGGCTACTCCTCTTTTCTTTTTTTTTTTTTAATTCTTTATTTTTGTAGTGCGCATAAAGTTTACAGGCAGGTCTGAGGTGCCCCGAAAGCAGTCCTCAGGCATTGTCTCGCTAAACATGCGGGACAAATGAAATACAGGCACAATTTTTATATTAATAGTAATGCTGAGTGATTCCGCAGATAACACAGTGCGAACGGTAGTAGTAAAACATACGTTTACATTTACATTTACAAAAGAGAGAAACAAGATTAATGGCAGAACATATAACAGGCTGATCTATAATTGAGGATCAAAACATAACTAGTATGTGGCTGCACAATTAACATTCTACAGTAGGACAGGCTAGTTACACATGCCTAGATTTGTTTGCTATCTAGTCTGAAATAAAACAGCAGAGAAGACTTAATCTCCTCCATAACATAACGGCAACAGTGCACCATTATATGAGAGTAGAGAGTGCAGGACTTGGTATTTCAGATTGCCCATACAGAATTAGTGGGGTAGCAGAGCATAGCCGTAAATGAACTGAAAATAAAAAATATATAAGAAGGGACAATTATATACGACCTCAGCATGAGATTAAAGGTCTCTTATCAGGTATGTCTAGTTACTCAGCTTCCCCTGTAAGTGACTAGCCGTCCCTATTGCTGGCTTGGATACTTGATCAGCCGATTCCCATCTGTGGTAGAGGCAGTGCAGGCATGGGGACGTCCCAGGGAGCATCCACCGAGGTGCGGCAATATTGGTTTCTCCTCCAGCTCCTGGCTCGTGTGAGGGTAAGTGTTGTGCGATGGGTTGTCTGGAGTGCGTGGGGTCGCTTGGCTGTGTCT
The DNA here is from genome assembly GCF_036172605.1 of Pelobates fuscus. Taxonomy (NCBI): domain Eukaryota; kingdom Metazoa; phylum Chordata; class Amphibia; order Anura; family Pelobatidae; genus Pelobates; species Pelobates fuscus. The sequence goes on along the minus strand of NC_086321.1, from coordinate 171,283,615 downwards.
TGGTGCCGCTGCAGGGTCTCCCTTGAGGTGGTACGTGCCCGGACCAAGCCCGTGCTCTTTTTCAGCGGTATGCCCCGCTTTGCTGCCGTGCGTGTGCCAGGCGCCTGTTTGCCTCTCCGCCGCCATTTCTTAGCTTTGAGTCCTGCTTGTGTAGCTTTCAGCCGTTTCGGAGCGGGTGGCGTTTTTTGAGGCGTGCGGCTGGAGCTGAGTGAACGTGAGTCGTTGTGTTGCAGTATGTGCTCCAGTCTGTGCCTGCGCTTTGTAAGAGTGGGAGGCAGTGGTGAAGCAGGTTGAAGCAGCTTACCCTCCAGCTTCCTCCAGAATGCATCGAAATGGCTTTGTATTCGCATGAGGATATCGTGCGAGGCATCGCTTGCGTTGTCGGCACATGTCGTGACCGCCATTTTAGGTAGGTCTCCGTTAGCTTTCATTGACGCTATTCCACTTCTCAGCAGTCTCTGGGTCGCCACCCCAGGGTGGACCGGGATCACCCTCCGGTCCGAGGGGGGGTAGCAGGGCGTGCTTGTGCGGTGGGTATCTTCAAGGTGCCTCCGGGTCAGGGGAGCGGCCGCCTCCCCCGCCCGCCGCATACCAGGCCGCATTTTCGGTCGTGGGTTCAACTGACCCCGATCGGGTCGTATGACATCCCGTTGTGTGCCCACTGTCGTGGATGGCAAGTGGGTGTCTGGGATTCTCGTTTGTGTCGCTTGAATGGGCCATATTTTGCTTATTTTGTTATGGTCGTGCGGGAGCTCGTGGAAAACACGACTTTCCGCCATGATGGTCAGGCCCCGCCCCCCCTCTTTTCTTTTTTTGACTCAAAGAGGCGCTAATTATAGTAGGAAAGAACTTGGATTTAAGATTGTTTTTATCTTGTATTTTCCAATGGGTTTCTTGGAGAGCTGCTATCTGGATTTGTTCCTTTTTTAAAAATTCAAGGATTGTATATCTTTTAAACTGTGAATTAATCCCCTGTGCGTTGATCGTTGCTAATCTCATATTATTTTATAAATCCTATTTCCTTTAATTTGAGGACTAAACGGTTCACCATCTTAACTAACAAACATTTAAGACACAACACAATCGTACACTGTTTGCCTTTACCTAGGCATAGAGCTATGTACCTATTCCCTCTCTTGTCTTTCTCCCTTCCTGGATCTTCCATTGCTTCCAGGGGGGAGCCCCGACAAATTCGAGAGAGAAGGAAAAAAAAAAAACGACACTGACTCTCTATTCAGTGTCGTATATATTCCAAATCTTTAAGCTCGCAAAAGGTTTTAATGTCGAGATCTGCGAGCTAGAGTATTCTCCTTGGCCAGGAGGATAGATAATTATTTGTCTACAAGAAGGGAAAAAAAAAAAAAAAGTTCTTCTCTTTCCTGTCCATCTTCCCCATCCCCTCCCCTCCTCTATATCCTCCCTCCTCTTCCTCCTATCCCTTGTCTCTTATTTTTACATCTCAGGACTTTAGGCTTAAATTTTTGATCATAATCCCTCCTCTTTGTCTTTATTAATTTCTTTTAAAAATCCTATATTGAAAATTGATTAAGTGCTCAAATTCTTCCATGATGTTAAATTTATTTTATTTCCGTGTCTTTCTCTATTTATAATTCCATTTAATAGTGCGTATATTTATTATGTAGATCGTACCTTATTAGAAGGAATATGAAGTGAGTATTAAGTTCAAAATTTTTGTGATCTCTCCTTTTGTGTTTTATCTCTATAACCATTCCAAAAAGTATTAACTTACTAGTGCAATTCTAATATTTATTTTTGTATTCCTAAAGAGGTCTTACATCATATTTTTATTTATTTTATAATAAGCAAAGGGGGAAGTGGAAGAGACAATGAACAAGTAAATCTTAACCATTTTCCCCTATCCTTCCTTCCTATACTTCTCATCTTAAGCTTAATTATTTGGACAAAAATCCTTCTTCTTTACTTTATTTATTTAGTGTTCGTACCCCTAGTTTTGATTAATTTAGTGCTTATATACTACCGTGACCTTACCATTATTTTGTGCCTATATCTGTAGTTTGTTGTAGATCAAATAATTTGTGTACTTATTTATTTTATAAATTATCAAAGAATAGAGGTTAATATTAAATCTTTTCCTCCACTAAAAACATTAACTTATTTGTGCACTTATACTATTTCTCCTCAATAATTCAACCGGGGTAACTTGTGTAATATTCTTATCTATTGTCTTTAGTAGGGAGAGGGAGAGAAAGAGAGGGGAAAAAAAACAAAACTTTTCATTTACACCAAACTATTGCTTAATTTATATTCCCTTCTTGTAACCATTGTTCTATTTTCTCCGGTTTATCCAGGGGTCAAGTCCTGGGTCAAAAAGTGCAGGAACTCACCCAAGATCCACTCCCCGCCCCCTCCCCCCAAAAAAATGATACGCTTGTATGCAGGGGCTGAGTAAGGGCACGGGGCTGAGGAGGGGGACAGGAGCTGAGGAAGAGGGACAGGAGATTGGGGGGGAGGGCATGGGCTGAGGAAGGGGACATGGGCTGAGGAAGAGGGACAGGGGCTGAGGAAGAGGGACAGGGGCTGAGGAAGAGGGACAGGGGCTGAGGAAGAGGGACAGGGGCTGAGGAGGGGGACAGGGGCTGATGCTCGTATGCAGGGGCTGAGTAAGAGCACTGGGCTGAGTAAGGTGGTCAGGGGCTGAGTAAGGTGGACAGGGGCTAAGTAAGGTGACAGTGCTGTGGAAAATGGACAGGAGCTTAGGAGGAGGGGGGGCACATGGGTTGAGGAAGGGGCCATGGGCTGAGTAAGGTGGCAGGGCTGAGGAAGAGGGACAGGAGGAGGGGGGGGGGCGGGCATGGGGGGGACAGAGGCTGAGGAGGGGAGCAGGGGCTGAGGAGGGGAGCAGGGGCTGAGGAGGGGGACAGGGCCTGAGTAAGAAGACAGGGACTGAGGAGGGAGACAGGGACTGAGTAAGGGGACAGGGCTTGAGGAGGGGGACAGAGACTGAGGAAAGGGACACAGGGCTTGAGGAGGGAGACAGGGCTTGAGGAGGGGGGCAGGGACTGAGGAGGGGGGACAGTGCCTTAAATAGGGGGACAGGGACTGAGGAGGGGGGCAGGAACTGAGGAGGGGGGACAGGGCCTTAAATAGGGGGACAGGGACTGAGGAGGTGGGGCAGGGCCTTAAATAGGGGGACAGGGACTGAGGAGGTGGGCAGTAACTGAGGAGGGGGGACAGGGCCTTAAATAGGGGGACAGGGACTGAGGAGGTGGGGCAGGGCCTTAAATAGGGGGACAGGGACTGAGGAGGTGGGCAGTAACTGAGGAGGGGGGACAGGGCCTTAAATAGGGGGACAGGGACTGAGGAGGGGGACATAGACAGGCCTGAGGAAGGGGGGCAGGGCCTTAAATAGGGGGACAGGGACTCTGGAAAGGGACAGGCCTGAGGATGGGGACAGGGACTCTGGAAAGGGACAGGCCTGAGGAGGGGGACAGGGACTGAGTAAGGGGATAGGGCTTGAGGAGGGGGACAGGGACTGGGGAAAGGGACTAAGGTGATAGGGCTTGAGGAGGGGGACAGGGACTGGGGAAAGGGGGCAGGAACTGAGGAGGGGGTGCAGGGCCTTAAATAGGGGGACAGGAACTGAGGAGGGGGGGCAGGGCCTTAAATAGGGGGACAGGGACTGAGGGAAGGGATAAAAACAAAAAAAACTAAAGTGCCTTCCCCCCTCCCTGAGGCTTACCTTGGGCCAGGAGGGGTGGGACAGGATCTGGAACCTGCAGCCTACAGTCAGTGGAGTAAGCCGGCCTCTCCTGATGATGTCAGGAGGAGGGGGCGTGACTTCCTCTGCTCCCCAGCGGTCCTGTGAGAAGAGCAGAGAAAGTCACGCCCCCTCCTACTGACATCATCAGGAGTGGCACGATGACTCCACTGACTGCAGGGGGAGAGGTGAGTTTAAAAATCCGAGTCCCCAGTCAGAGGCAGGGGATTCGGATTTGTCCTCCCCCTGCTCTGGCAGCCGCTTGTGCCAGCCCTGGGTCCTGCAGGACTAGTAATGGGAACGGCGTTCCTGCTGTGGAAAAAGTGCAGGAACGCCGTTCCCACGCGTTCCTGCAGGACTCGAGCCCTGGGTTTATCGAAGGTCAATCTTTGATTATTATATGTTAGATGTATACATGTCGGGAACCCACAAGCATATTTAATTCCATTTTTTCTGAGTGCCTCTGTCTGTCTATTAAATAGTTTCCTTTGGAGTCTCGTCTGGTATGAGAGATCCTGAAATATCTTGATTTGCTGATAAATTGACCCCTTCAGGTCTTTAATTGTCATGGCCTTCATAATTTGCATCTTAAATCGGTATGATTGCAGACAAATGATTGTATCTCTCGGGACTTGATCTGGTACGTTACTGGGTTTATAAGTTCTATGGCATCTTTCCATACTGCATATTCCACTGCCTGAATTGACCCCAAGAAACTTAAAGAACTCTTCGCAGTAGCCTTCTAAATTAGTATTTACTACAGACTCCGGAATCCCCCTAATTCGAAGATTATTTCTTCTAGATCTGTCTTCTAAGTCTGTGATCTTCTCTTTCAGGGTTTCCAGTTTTTCTTCTAATTTAGTTACTTTGTCCATGTTACTTTTTTGTTGAATGTTTATTTGCTCCGTTTTATCTTCTAGTGCTTCTACTCTTCTTCCTATATTTTGGATCTCATTTTTTATTTCTTTAGATTGCAAGTTTATTTCTTCCTTTATTTTATCTAGTTGGATCTCCAAACATTTAGATAAATAACCTGTGATGGATACATTCTCTTCCCATGAACTGTCTGACAATGTTTTTTCTATCTCAGTTTCTTTGGGGTCTAGTAAGGGGATTGATTCTTCTTGAATGGATTTAGTGTTATTCCCTTTATTTAATTGGGGAGAAAAAAAAACCTGAAGCCCTCCTTTCTATAACTGGTTCTTGTTTTTTCGTTGCTCTTTTTAAACTCTGTTTGCTGTCATGATTTTTTTTTGAGGCCATGTTTTGTATTTTTCCCTTTTTCCTCTCTTTTTTTTCCTTTTTTTTTTTTTTTTTTACACCTCCTTACACTTCCGGTATATATATATATTTTTTTTATTTAAACCAAGTAGTATAAAGTAGTGTTTAGTACTAAGGTGTATAGTTGTGTATAGTAGTATTTAGTAGTAATGTATCAGGTCCCTTTACATTTTCAGAAAATTTTAAATTTTCAGTAAACAGTTATAAGGATATAATTAAAGAATATTAGAAATAGCAACCTAAAATATGCCGGGCATTAGGGGACCCTGAATAATAGTTAAGCTCGCTTATCTTAGTGCTTAATTATAACACAACTGTTTAGCCACAGACAGTGTACTTATCCGTTTCTCAGCTGCCAGAGATCTCAGGGGTCATTCAGCAGTCGCTCCCTTCTCTATACTTCGACGGTTAGGGAAGATCTTTTATTTTTTCAATAGGCAGACAGGCATCTATTCCTCTTCGGTCCCTCTCGAATTCATTCAGTCATGTCACAGCTTTCACCGAGTTCGTCCGGGCGGCTTCCCTCGAGTCGACCTTCTTTCCTCAGCGTCTCCTATCTTCCGGCCAGGGAAAGACCCGCGATACGCGGCGTGCTTCCGTGAGCGCGTCTACGTCATCACTCCCTCCCCTTCCAAACGCCCTTCTGTATTTCAGTGCTGCAGTCTTTGTTCAGCAGTGAAACAACGCATCTTAGAAAATATTCTGATTGGTGCAGTGTTTTGCTGCACATGTGCACTTGCCTCCTACTGTTCCCCCTGTAAGGAATAGGCAGCCACACAGTGAGGGAGAAAAGGGCAATTTTACCTTTTTACTACTTACAGGGGAGGTAACCTAAACTCATTAGGGTATTATAGTGTTAAGAATGCAAACATGCATTCCCAACAACATGGTTTTCCCTTTTTATAAGCAAAAAATGTTTTTGTTAAAATAACTGGATTTGTCACTCATTTATTTTAAAATCCAATTGAGATTCAGTTATTGCAACCAAACAGATACATGGCATTTAGTACAATCTGGTTATTGCTTTTAAATTAATCTCCTATGCAACCCTTATACAAAGCATAGGATTTGCATATTTAGCAAACCGAATGATACCAGTTCAGGGCTAATCTACATTCACCTGCTTTTTGCATGCTAATCTATATACCCACTGATCGCATTAATAGAGATGAGCTGAAGAATTTTTTTCAGACCTATCATCTGATCAGTTTTTAGACCTATCATTGAGTATTAACCTAATCAGCAGTGGTGACATTTTGTTACTGTATTAAATGTTCTATAATCTAGAGCAAGCATAAGCAACCTTCTGCACTGCAGATGTTTTGGACCACACCTCCCATGATGCTTTGCCAGCATAATGTGTGTAAGAGCATTATGGGGGATGTAGTCCACAACATCTGGAGTGCCGAAGGTTGCCTACCCTTGATCTAGAGCAAGCATAGGCAACCTTCGGCACTGCAGATGTTTTGGACTACACCTCCCATGATGCTTTGCCAGCATTATGGGGGATGTAGTCCAAAACATCTGGAGTGCCGAAGGTTGCCTACATCTGATCTAGAGTCTCTAGCCACACTTCTGGTACCCATACGGGTATAGATGGGAAGCAGAGATTTAATGACAGTACTGCCATTTACACGAGATGAGGAGAGTTAAGGTGATGGATCCCTTCCTCATCCAATGTTAATCAGCCTGTCTCCCACCGCCTATAGGTGGGAAACCAGTCACTGTCCTCCCTTATGCTGCTGTTAATAGGTGGGTCCTTAGTATAACATGTATATCATGTAGATCAATTTGAACATTACAAAAAGACCCATTTACCCTAAACTGATCTCTAACAAGGCATCTCCATTAGATTATCGGCACCCCTTTAGCATATAGGATGTCAGGCTTTGCAAGCTTCCACAATGGTGTGCACACATCCTATTTCTAGCTATTGTGTGTTCCTCTCCTTTCCTGAAAGCACAGCTTCCTGGACCGCAACTTTGCGTTCCACCGCACGCTTCCTGTTTGCTAAGGATGTGTTGTCACCTGTCTTTCAGTGGAACGCATGCTTCTAGCTTGGATTCTATACGCTTACCAGTGACACGCGGGTCTGTATTTTGCTCTTCTAGTAACAAGGACCCCATTTTTTTTTCTCTCTTCCCTCCGCCTTCCGTTTCCTGTGGTTGGTGGGTTCCTGGTTGTGGGAGGAACTTGGTCCTGTCAGTTCCAGACATGCCTGAACAAACATAGCTGCTGTGAGTCCTGTGCTAAACAAGGTATCAGTCCAAACACAGGCATGGACCGGTAAGATTATAGCCCTGCACTCAGTGCCCGAGCACAACATGTGGGTTGGATACATTTATTGATTTATTATGCAAGGGGCATATTGCATTTAATTGATTAAGTAGTTTCTTATTTTATGGGGGTATGTAGTTGTTGTGATGTTTGGAAGTCTTAACACATCTGCACATTAAATCTCTGTTTTAAAAAAGGCCAAACTTGATGGATGCAGGTCTCTTTTCAACTATGCATCTATGTAATGGTGAGGATGTACTGGGTGTATATGTCAGCCTCTTTTAATCTAATACATCATTTTGGCCTCTGAACTGCATTTATACTTTTCTAGCCCAGAAAACCTTTAACCTACTTATTATATCACTATCCCCTTGTGACATCTATTTATTCTTTTGTATTCATTATCCACACACTCCATGTCTGCCAGGCATTACTGAACAATTATATGGAGTTTAGGCTAGAATGTTGAATATGTTATAGAGATTTGGGTTTTAGGGTCTATGAATATATTTAATGTAATTTTTCACTTGTCTGTAGTCATCGTGTTCATGTGTTCAAAATATTTTGGTGTATTTTTTTAGTGTTTCCTTTTTTTTGGTTACTGGCATATTTTTGTTTACTGTAGGAACTAATATTTCTAAAATCTCACCATTTAGTGACTACACTAATCAGCATTGAAAATGTGCCCATCTAGATTTTCAACTTGTTGCGAATAGTTGGCCTCTTTAACAGGAGTGCCACAAAATTGCCTTGATAGAGATTAAAGTCTTATTCTAACCACAATGACTACTTTGGTGATATGAGGTGCAGCCAAAGCCTTTTTTATACACAGAATTCACATCAGCAGCCTGGAACACTCATTCCGGGCTTTTAATGTGAAACACTACACCTACAGACCTCTTACTGCTAATTTTAACTGCTTCACATATAAACTCCAAGATTCATGGCCACTCCAAGTCACTGAAGTGGTTATAGTTCTTTGAGAAACCCTTTAATGTAATAATGAATACTTTGATTGTAAATACTAAGGTTGTGTACAATAGTGGGACTCCAGGGGGTCTAGCAGCCTGAAGTAATACATGTTGGTTGGCACATTGGCACAAAACTGTATTCCTGGGTATGAGAGATGTGAATAGGCCCTCTGAATAGGAGAGAGTCACTGCTCCTCTGTTCAGAAGGTTTAGAAGCATGGCTTGTAGAAATGCTTCTAAGCCATCATAAAACAAAACCTTTGAGAGGGAAAATGCAAAGAGGAACTACTCTAGGTACTAAATCATCAAAGTTAAACCACTTCAATAAGATGACGTTGTTATAGGGAGTACAGTGTTCATTTAGAAAGGAGACCTTGCAATGACCTCTTTTTCAGTTTGTCATATTTATGGATTATGTAAACACAAGGGAATGCAAGTTTTGCACCAGAAGCTAGACAGTTATAAATGGATTTACGCAGTAATTAGAGTGAATCTTTGATTCAGGATCACATCGAGGTATTTCCTAAACCATGAATTGTTCGGAATTTACCTAGATAATTTAAGTTTTAGACATAAAGTAGCTGACTTGGCAACAGAGCTGAATTTGTTGTGAATTTGGATAACTGTCTACAATTATTAAATCTCTAATTATGCCAAAATAACCATTTTGGTGTAATGTGTTGAAAATGGGCATTTACTTGGTCTTAAAAAAAAATAAATAAAAAAAAAAAAAATATATATATATATGTCTATTTTCTTTTATTTTTGCATAGGGAGATATATGAGAAGATTTGTTGACATTGAAGAGTTAAATATTTTACACTCACTTCACTATAGGTTTTAGTAATTGTTTTTGTTATATTTTGGTTAATATGGGGACAACTAAATGAACACCATGCATGGTGTAGTGCTTATAGTGCCTTGGCACCCACCCATAGTAAGTAATGCATTCACACTTTGGGCTAGCTAGTGGAAAAGCTTACATAAAAACTGTCATAATGTTATATTAAGATAAGAATATAAATAAAATACATGTAATATAGCCTGTGTATTATTTTGTTTTGAGCACACAGTTAATAACTCCTAAGTGACTCACTTATTCTGTGGGGACTGCCAGCTTTGGCCCTCTTTGGTCTGTAGCACCAGCTATTTGCCAAGACATACGCACAATCTAAATATCTGAAACCGTCCTAGAGTGCATTTTATTTAGACACCCGGTGACACACTGAAAAGAGCTGCTTTCAATAAGGTTGCATAATAAACGGAAGGGAAAAAAAACCAAAACTGAGTGGTCTTGTTTGGTAACCTTGTTAATATGTGACCAAAATAATACCACTTACATAAATCAACACAGGCTGGCAGGAAAGAATGTACTATTTGCACCATGGCTGTTTAACTCCCTATTTCCTTAACCTTTTATAAGTCCGTGCTAAGCAAAGTACTGCTAAACTATCCTGCTTTTAGATGGTTAAAGGTTTATTTATTGAATTCTAATGCATTCAGCTTTACTATGTTAGTATTTACTCTTCATAAGAATTTTGACTGTGGGTTCTGGTCATGATCATTCTTCTAATGTGTAGTCATGCTACAATGAGCGCAGTTCGTTAATAGCTGTCACAAACATTTTGTTCGACATTCAGACAGAGCTTGTGAAGGGCGCTCCGATAACGAATCGTTACAGGGATAGGTGACCTTTGCCATACTTATATCCAGTTTCTCATTTAGGGAGTCCTCTGTGTTTTGGAAACTTGTTGGCACCATTTCCAGGGCTTGAGGGTAATTGTTTCATGGCCCTTTTCCCAAACACCATATTCTGCACATTCTGTTCTGAACGCTTAGTGTATTAGAATGTTTATTCTGATTTTGTTTTAACTTCTACCTCTTACAATTTATAAGAAAATGGCATCATTACAATGCCAGCTTTATATCAGAGTATAACTTTTAGACATGGAAGATCTTAAACATGAAATCATTGCAAGAATGCATTTGCATACAATCACTTATAAGCAGTGTGGTTATTAAACATCACGCGGTCCCCCTGGCTCCCAGAAATACACATTCTCAGCTACTAGTGCATTCTTAAAAACAGAGATATATCTGTGCACTGACACACACTGCCAGGTACATACATTGCCACACACACACATATTAAAAGATACACACTGGCATATACAATCACTCACATGTGCACACAGACATACAGATACTCGGCCAGCCACAAACACACACATACCTGTATGTGCGCACACAGAGAATATAAAGTGCATGTTACTTCTAGCCATCCTTCTATTTTCTTACCATTTTGCCACAGGATGGTGGCTACCTTTGGGTCTAGTGGAAGCGTGTTACCTTGGGTGGGTGGCTACCTTGGGGTCCGGTGGCACCTGCGCTGTGTATTCTCTGCTCTGCTGAACTGCTTTCTTAGAGCTCTGAGAGGAGTTTGAGAGAGAATCAAACAACTCAGTATAGTAAAGGGCCCGTAGGAGAACAATATTGTGGTCCAGTAAGGGAATATAATTATATCTCCAAGATGGACTAGACTGCTGTGCGTTAGTTGCTCCAGGACTTGGGGTACCTGTTGTACTCCCTGGTGACAGTGCTTTCCCTGGTACTATTCACAACCTTGATGTTGGTCGGTTGGCAGTTGTCCCCCTGTCCCCTTGCCCAATCAGCGCTGTGCTACAAATATTAAATAAAAGTACACATGTAGAGTACTCTTCTGCTTTTGTGTGAATATGTGTTCTTATATATTTGTCATATCTATGATCCATTTATTAAAATTTTATTAAGGGGTCACTATAGTTATAAGAATTATTACAGCATAATGTGGTTGTTCTGGTATCTATAGCTAGTCCCTGCAGGCTCAGAAATTAAAACACTACCTTTTCAGAAAAAAGGCAGTGTTTACCTTACTGCGTAGGAACACCCCTAGTGGCAGTCACTCCAACAACCTCTATACGTGCTTTCTGGGTTTGGTCCTGCAAAGATTGCCAAACTGACGTACAGTGTGCTGTGCTCGCCACGATCCGCAATCACAGTCTTGTCTTAGACAAGAACTTACATGAACGATAGGTTGAAAAGGACCCTGCTCAAACAAGCTTACAGTCTAAAGGAGGTGGGGTATAAAATACATTAGGACAGGAAATAGCAATCAAATAAGGTGTGAGTGAAGCATAGCTGGAGGAGAGAGTAGAGTGCTGCCCTTTAGGAGAGAGCAAAAGACAGGTATGTGAGGTAGAGGTTACTCTGGGAGTCTATAAGCTTTCCTAAAGAGATGTGTTTTAAGCCACTTCTTAAACTATTGAAGACTAGGGGAGAGTCCGATGGCAGTAGGCAGGCTATTCCATAGGAAGGGAGTCGCCCTTCGAGAAGTCCTGCAAGCGTGAGTTGGCCGTACGGGTGAGAGCAATGGACAGGAGAAGGTCACGGGCAGAGCGGAGATAGAAGAGGGGCTAGAATTGTTCAGTGCTTTATAGATATGGGTTAGCACTTTGAATTGACTTCTATAGGATACAGGAAGCCAATGTAAGGACTGACAGAGGGGTTTTCAGGATCTTACCTGGTGTGGAGTCCGACGTGCAGAGTTATACGCTCACCCTTGCAAATAAACACAGACCAAGGCGACCAGGTAAGAAGCCACCTGGGCTGTGAGTCTGTGCAGGAATAGTGCTCCAAGTCACAGTACAGCAGAAGAGTAGTCGTTGAAAGCCGAAGTCAGGGGACGCCAGAGGTCAGAGTAAACGAAAAAATAAGCAAAGGTCGGAAGCCGTAATCAATCGGGAGAACTCTGGATCAAGATACACAATAACAGGAACCAAACAGCAGAACCAGAGTCAATGAACTGACACTGCCCTCAGAGAGAGGCAGTGTTTTATACCTGGCTAATTAGCAATATGTTTCAGGTGGACAGAGATTGATAGGAGCAGCCACAGGAAAAGTCCAGCTCCCTGTGCTGGAGACAAGGGAAGGAGAAACATCAGGCTGAAACAAGAACTGTGTGGCTCAGAGGCAAGACAGCAGGCCCAGGACACAGAAGGATCCAGGTTGATATCCCCTGTTGGGCACTTCTGGGGCGGCCAAGTCTGGATGTCACAGTGAGAACCGTGACAGGACCCCCCCCCCCCTTTAAGAACACCCTCCGGTCGTGAAAAGGCTCTTTATGATTGTAGTATTCCTCATCGGTTTCACTATCCGAATCAAGAAAGTACTTGTAGTCAAAGTCCCCAGAGTGGAGTCCCTTATCAGTGTGAGGCTCTGCTAAGGGACAGCTGGAGAGCAGTCAAGTCTTTGATGCAGGTGGTAAGTACTTCTCGTACCTTAGCAGAAGCGGAGTTTGCGGCTTGCAATGCCTTCTAAAACTGTAGTAAATATTTTATACAGACTACCATTAGAAGCAAAGTCACAATCCGAAAGTAGGTCTTCTTTGGGCTGGCAGGAAGTAGTGATGGTGTCAATAGAAGTATTTACAAAATGAGGTGCAGATGTCTCTGGAACAGAAGGTGGAGACTTCTCAGGGGTACTGGTTACATTGTTTACCATAGTCTGGGTACTCTTTTGTGTCATGGAACGTGGACAGGGCAGGCAACAACCATGGCAGTTTCCAGGCTGTGTTGCCGGGATGACAGGACGGGTCCATAAAAGGTACCCAATGGAAGAGCTTATGGCCTAGGTGGACGAGTTGGGCAAAAAAGAGAGAGGATGTGCCCTCTTTCTCCACAATAACAACACAGGCCATGGACTCTCCTATGGTCTCTTTCCTCAGGAGGCAACCTGGTTCAGATGAATCCGATCTCCATGGGTTCCTCCCTGTTCACTGGAGTTTCACGGCTTACTTGGTCAGAATCAATCTGGAGAACACTGGATCAAGATACACAATAACAGGGACCAAACAGCAGAACCAGAGTCAATGAACTACACCAGAAGTTTGTCTCTCTGTGTTTATATTTGAGTCTATCCAAAGAAGAAAAGAAGAGTGAGGGTGCCACCTTAATGTGCCAAGGCAATTGTGATTTGAGCCAGGCCCTTCATTTGACTCTTCCTTTGGGAGTTCAGTCAATATCACAACATTTTCGTGATATATTTACTTTTATTACAAGTTTAATCACATACACATTTTTGAAATACATTTTATTTCCTTCACAAGATTCTGATGCGGATGAGCGTCTGCTGACGAAAGTACGAAAGATTAACCCCTTAAGGACCAAACCTTTTTTTTCACATTTTTTTTTAAACAACCCAGTGCGAAGCTTTACAATAGGAAGTGAATAGCAAGAGAAGGTAGATTAGGAACTGTGAGAGAATAATGAGCATTGGTTAAGAATTAAACCTTCAGGTGAATAGTGAATGTCCTGAGTGTAGACTATCAGGTAGATGCTGCTCGTTAATGTCCATGGGTCAGAGAGAAAACGTCCCAAGCTTGTCAGATTTAGCCGATGTATGTGGGATCTCACCCATCTGCATGATATGTAGGCTCAGGATATCAAAGAAAGAGCTCTGCCGCCCTCCGCTCAGTCTGGCACCGTAGCCCCTCCGACCAGCTGGTGGGCTGGAATTCCACCAATGATTCCTCCTCTGCCCATCAAGACAATATAGTTGTGTTTGAGCAGCAACACGTGCTTTGCGTCCGCCATCTTGGGTGCGGTGTGGTGCCTGCGGTAATGCCACGCACCCTCAGCATTTTGCAGAGGCTTCCATGGAGTGGACCGTGATCATGCCCAACAGTCCAAGGGGGTGGTGGGGGAGCACCAAACAGCCATGCGGGCAGGAGCAGATTCTCCACCCCTCCAGGCGCATTAGGTCAACCCTCGGCTCTCCATCAGCGCGGACACCGTGAGACGCGCTCTAGAACGTCCCCACTGGTTACAGGGGTACTTTAGGGGCAAGCAGAGTCATCAGTGGGGGTATAAACTGTAGGATCCCGGACACGTCTTGCCGCCTTGGCCACCGGGCCCCGCCCCCTAACACTGTTTTTATATTATTGGTGGGGTAAGAGATTGGGTGTGGTAGCAACTGGTGGCTGATATAGGTGTGGTAGCAACTGATTGACATTTCTCAAATATATTTAAGCGCCCTCTTAGCACAGCGCACCTTTTTCAAAGAAAAATATGACCATGATAGCCATCAGACCTGAACACACGTAATGATCTATCTATAAGGAAGTATTCTCTATGCATCCCTGATATTATATGTGATATTATACATTATCTAATTTGAAAATTGTATTATTCTCCATTATGTAATACTATGATATACAAAATTCTGGTACCACGTTCTGATCCTTCTGCATGGGTCCTCTTCAGAATGTACTGTGCACTCGCTATTTAATAAGGCTTGTCACCTAAATAGTTTTTTTTTATTATTATTATTTTTCAATGGAGTTTTACTTTTAGCTGGCATGGACATACATAATTGGTGTACTGGGAAACAAACTGGAAATTGTTTAATGGAATTAAATCTTTTGGCGTGCTTGATGTATGTTCTAATTTTTTTTTGTTGCGTTGGCATGGCATGACGTGCTGGTACACATTGTTCTGGTAATGGATATGATTTGTCCTTAACAGAACCCTTGCCCTCACAAGAGTCAATGCTCTAAATTAAAATCGGTAAACAAACTTGCCGGTGTTATTTCCAGGGACAGAGAAACACATGTTTAGAAAGTTTGCTTTAACTTTTCACTTATCGAGCCTGGAGACCACTACAACTGTTACTTGAAATACCATTAAGAAAGTTAGTGTGCGCATTTCTTTTGCATATCATCTGTTTGTATGAAATATTGCTTAACAATATAAACAGAGTTGTATTCTGTATGAAGACTAAAATGTTCAAACTTTATTTGAAATTGTGTCTGTCCTTCTAGCATAACTTGTATGACTGATTGGGATAAGTGGATTTAGGGGCTTATTTAGTAAACACCAGATAGTAGTAGCACATTTTCCTCTATATTTTGGCTAGAATAGCTATGCTGTGACATCGGATATGGAGAAATTTTCCAAATCAGATTTTTTACTTAAATTTTGCTATTCAGCTTTCCATTCAATCAGGGGAGGGCTGGCAGCTTTAGGCCTGGGGAGCAAATCCAGTGAAGTGGCCCATTGCACCACCTAATCAGCTTAGCATCTATGCCCACCTAGTTTTATAATGCAGCCAGTCACACCAAGTCTCTCCCTCACTCCACCGGTGCTGCCCAGAGCGTAGTCTGCCTCCAATCTCCAAGAAGATAGTCTGTGCGAGTACTTTGAGTTGTAGTTTCCTGCTGAGCTCCCCATCCCCCGGGAGCGTGAGTGAGACCCTAGCAGGGACTACGACTCCCGGAATGCATCAGCTCTCACTCCCTGCCAGCCAGTGAGCGGCCGTTCCATTCCCCCTCCCTCTGACTCCACAGCCAAACGACAGCTTGGCAGGCAAGCGGGCAAAGACAGTGGACGTTTTTAACATGATTTAGGCAGGGCCGGTGCAAGGATTTTTGGGTACATAGGCAAAGATGCATTTTTCTTCCCAGCTCCACTTTGTGTTTCTTTCACCCCAGCCCATCTGTCTCCCCCCCAAACTCTCTGTGCGTCCTTTACCCCTTCTCAAGCCCCGCTGTCTGTTTCTTTCACATCCAGCCCCTCTCCACTCTCCGTCCCTTAGTGGTCCCCTCCCCTTCCAGGTGTTCCTCCTAACTCGCTTTTAGTGTGGCTGAGCGGAGCAGATCCCCGTACAGGAGCTTCAGTTGTCTGTACCCGGCCACACTGACAGGAAGTGCTCTCTCAGTGAGCACTGCCTGTTAGTCCGACCGGGAACAGGAAACAAAAGCTCCTGTACCGCGCTCCGCTCCGCCACGCTACACTCAGTGGTGTATACAACTGACAGTCACACACACAGACATCACTGATCTGACACACACTCATTTATTGACAGACACATGCACACTGACAGACACACCGATAGTCACACACAGACTCAATGACAAACATACTCTCACTGATTTGACAGACACATACACTCACAGACACACACTCACTAATTATTAATATTTGTAGAATTTAAAATTTTCCACCCCGCCTCCCTACCTGGAGAGCTGGCGTGGATCTGTCCCTGGGGTCCAGTGGGCTGCTATGAGGCGTGCGGCTGTGTTTGAATCCGAGGTGGCGAGGGAGCTGTGATCTCCCTGCTCTGCTACCTCGTGCCTCGCTGGCTGTCTACTGATGCCGGAATATGAAGTCGTATTACAGGTCACGCGGCATCAGTAAACAACGCCCTAGGGAGATCAGTGCTCCCTCACCGCCTCGGATTCAAAAACAGCCGCACGCTGTGCCGGGGGTCCGGCCCTGGATTTAGCGTGGCCTGGAGGGGCAATTGCCTCCCTGCCCCCTATCCCAGCATTCAACTCACTATAGTTTTTTTAAAATAACCCTTTACTGCTGATTGCAGCTTTTTATACTGCGATCAATCATTGTTTCTTTTTTGGTGTAGGGTTCTGGGGTAACTTGGGGGAGTGTGTGTTAGGCAATTAGGGAAGAAATGTTTTACCCCTTAAAAAGTCACTGTGACCCATCACTGCAGGCCATTTATAGTACACTGGGTTGCCTACTTTAAAAAAAAAATTATATCAATTTGCTATCCTGTGCTGCTGGACTATCTCAAAGGTAACATAAAGGCCCAGAAAATCACTTTGTCCAAGTTTAAAGGCATCTAATATTTTAGGCCCTGTGACTTACCAAAAAACCCTGGAAAGCCTGTACATGATGTCACCATTATATCCATGCGACAATGTTAAATAAAAATACTGAGTCTTCATTGCACTAACTGATAGCAAGATTTTAAAATCTCCTGTGAAAATGGAACTCATGCGTGAGAAATAACACAAATAGAATTATAACCACTAAATGGAACCTGCATCTGTGATAAAGTGATGAGACCGGGGGCGGAGCCAAGCCACAGAACCGAGCGGCCGCATGTCGGCCGAGCTCCGACCTGAACCACGCTTTTACAACCAAAAAAGTGGCTAATAATGGCAAGGGAGGGAGAAAGAGAGTGACAAGGGGGGGAGGGAGGGGGAGAAAGAGAGTGACAAGGGGGGGAGGGAGGGGGAGAAAGAGAGTGACAAGGGGGGGAGGGAGGGGGAGAAAGAGAGTGACAAGGGGGGGAGGGAGGGGGAGAAAGAGAGTGACAAGGGGGGGAGGGAGGGGGAGAAAGAGAGTGACAAGGGGGGGAGGGAGGGGAGAAAGAGAGTGACAAGGGGGGGACGGAGGGGGAGAAAGAGAGTGACAAGGGGGGACGGAGGGGGAGAAAGAGAGTGACAAGGGGGGACGGAGGGGGAGAGAGAGTGACAAGGGGGGACGGAGGGGGAGAAAGAGAGTGACAAGGGAGCGAGGGAGGGGGAGAAAGAGAGTGACAAGGGAGGGAGGGGGAGAAAGAGAGTGACAAGGGGGGGACGGAGGGGGAGAAAGAGTGACAAGGGGGGGAGGAGGGAGGGGGAGAAAGAGTGACAAGGGGGGGGGAGGGAGGGGGAGAAAGAGTGACAAGGGGGGGGGGAGGGAGGGGGAGAAAGAGTGACAAGGGGGGGGGGAGGGAGGGGGAGAAAGAGTGACAAGGGGGGGGGGAGGGAGGGGGAGAAAGAGTGACAAGGGGGGGGGGAGGGAGGGGGAGAAAGAGTGACAAGGGGGGGGGGAGGGAGGGGGAGAAAGAGTGACGAGGGAGGGGGGAGGGAGGGGGAGAAAGAGTGACGAGGGAGGGGGGAGGGAGGGGGAGAAAGAGTGACGAGGGAGGGGGGAGGGAGGGGGAGAAAGAGTGACGAGGGAGGGGGGAGGGAGGGGGAGAAAGAGTGACGAGGGAGGGGGGAGGGAGGGGGAGAAAGAGTGACGAGGGAGGGGGGAGGGAGGGGGAGAAAGAGTGACGAGGGAGGGGGGAGGGAGGGGGAGAAAGAGTGACGAGGGAGGGGGGAGGGAGGGGGAGAAAGAGTGACGAGGGAGGGGGGAGGGAGGGGGAGAAAGAGTGACGAGGGAGGGGGGAGGGAGGGGGAGAAAGAGTGACGAGGGAGGGGGGAGGGAGGGGGAGAAAGAGTGACGAGGGAGGGGGGAGGGAGGGGGAGAAAGAGTGACGAGGGAGGGGGGAGGGAGGGGGAGAAAGAGTGACGAGGGAGGGGGGAGGGAGGGGGAGAAAGAGTGACGAGGGAGGGGGGAGGGAGGGGGAGAAAGAGTGACGAGGGAGGGGGGAGGGAGGGGGAGAAAGAGTGACGAGGGAGGGGGGAGGGAGGGGGAGAAAGAGTGACGAGGGAGGGGGGAGGGAGGGGGAGAAAGAGTGACGAGGGAGGGGGGAGGGAGGGGGAGAAAGAGTGACGAGGGAGGGGGGAGGGAGGGGGAGAAAGAGTGACGAGGGAGGGGGGAGGGAGGGGGAGAAAGAGTGACGAGGGAGGGGGGAGGGAGGGGGAGAAAGAGTGACGAGGGAGGGGGGAGGGAGGGGGAGAAAGAGTGACGAGGGAGGGGGGAGGGAGGGGGAGAAAGAGTGACGAGGGAGGGGGGAGGGAGGGGGAGAAAGAGTGACGAGGGAGGGGGGAGGGAGGGGGAGAAAGAGTGACGAGGGAGGGGGGAGGGAGGGGGAGAAAGAGTGACGAGGGAGGGGGGAGGGAGGGGGAGAAAGAGTGACGAGGGAGGGGGGAGGGAGGGGGAGAAAGAGTGACGAGGGAGGGGGGAGGGAGGGGGAGAAAGAGTGACGAGGGAGGGGGGAGGGAGGGGGAGAAAGAGTGACGAGGGAGGGGGGAGGGAGGGGGAGAAAGAGTGACGAGGGAGGGGGGAGGGAGGGGGAGAAAGAGTGACGAGGGAGGGGGGAGGGAGGGGGAGAAAGAGTGACGAGGGAGGGGGGAGGGAGGGGGAGAAAGAGTGACGAGGGAGGGGGGAGGGAGGGGGAGAAAGAGTGACGAGGGAGGGGGGAGGGAGGGGGAGAAAGAGTGACGAGGGAGGGGGGAGGGAGGGGGAGAAAGAGTGACGAGGGAGGGGGGAGGGAGGGGGAGAAAGAGTGACGAGGGAGGGGGGAGGGAGGGGGAGAAAGAGTGACGAGGGAGGGGGGAGGGAGGGGGAGAAAGAGTGACGAGGGAGGGGGGAGGGAGGGGGAGAAAGAGTGACGAGGGAGGGGGGAGGGAGGGGGAGAAAGAGTGACGAGGGAGGGGGGAGGGAGGGGGAGAAAGAGTGACGAGGGAGGGGGGAGGGAGGGGGAGAAAGAGTGACGAGGGAGGGGGGAGGGAGGGGGAGAAAGAGTGACGAGGGAGGGGGGAGGGAGGGGGAGAAAGAGTGACGAGGGAGGGGGGAGGGAGGGGGAGAAAGAGTGACGAGGGAGGGGGGAGGGAGGGGGAGAAAGAGTGACGAGGGAGGGGGGAGGGAGGGGGAGAAAGAGTGACGAGGGAGGGGGGAGGGAGGGGGAGAAAGAGTGACGAGGGAGGGGGGAGGGAGGGGGAGAAAGAGTGACGAGGGAGGGGGGAGGGAGGGGGAGAAAGAGTGACGAGGGAGGGGGGAGGGAGGGGGAGAAAGAGTGACGAGGGAGGGGGGAGGGAGGGGGAGAAAGAGTGACGAGGGAGGGGGGAGGGAGGGGGAGAAAGAGTGACGAGGGAGGGGGGAGGGAGGGGGAGAAAGAGTGACGAGGGAGGGGGGAGGGAGGGGGAGAAAGAGTGACGAGGGAGGGGGGAGGGAGGGGGAGAAAGAGTGACGAGGGAGGGGGGAGGGAGGGGGAGAAAGAGTGACGAGGGAGGGGGGAGGGAGGGGGAGAAAGAGTGACGAGGGAGGGGGGAGGGAGGGGGAGAAAGAGTGACGAGGGAGGGGGGAGGGAGGGGGAGAAAGAGTGACGAGGGAGGGGGGAGGGAGGGGGAGAAAGAGTGACGAGGGAGGGGGGAGGGAGGGGGAGAAAGAGTGACGAGGGAGGGGGGAGGGAGGGGGAGAAAGAGTGACGAGGGAGGGGGGAGGGAGGGGGAGAAAGAGTGACGAGGGAGGGGGGAGGGAGGGGGAGAAAGAGTGACGAGGGAGGGGGGAGGGAGGGGGAGAAAGAGTGACGAGGGAGGGGGGAGGGAGGGGGAGAAAGAGTGACGAGGGAGGGGGGAGGGAGGGGGAGAAAGAGTGACGAGGGAGGGGGGAGGGAGGGGGAGAAAGAGTGACGAGGGAGGGGGGAGGGAGGGGGAGAAAGAGTGACGAGGGAGGGGGGAGGGAGGGGGAGAAAGAGTGACGAGGGAGGGGGGAGGGAGGGGGAGAAAGAGTGACGAGGGAGGGGGGAGGGAGGGGGAGAAAGAGTGACGAGGGAGGGGGGAGGGAGGGGGAGAAAGAGTGACGAGGGAGGGGGGAGGGAGGGGGAGAAAGAGTGACGAGGGAGGGGGGAGGGAGGGGGAGAAAGAGTGACGAGGGAGGGGGGAGGGAGGGGGAGAAAGAGTGACGAGGGAGGGGGGAGGGAGGGGGAGAAAGAGTGACGAGGGAGGGGGGAGGGAGGGGGAGAAAGAGTGACGAGGGAGGGGGGAGGGAGGGGGAGAAAGAGTGACGAGGGAGGGGGGAGGGAGGGGGAGAAAGAGTGACGAGGGAGGGGGGAGGGAGGGGGAGAAAGAGTGACGAGGGAGGGGGGAGGGAGGGGGAGAAAGAGTGACGAGGGAGGGGGGAGGGAGGGGGAGAAAGAGTGACGAGGGAGGGGGGAGGGAGGGGGAGAAAGAGTGACGAGGGAGGGGGGAGGGAGGGGGAGAAAGAGTGACGAGGGAGGGGGGAGGGAGGGGGAGAAAGAGTGACGAGGGAGGGGGGAGGGAGGGGGAGAAAGAGTGACGAGGGAGGGGGGAGGGAGGGGGAGAAAGAGTGACGAGGGAGGGGGGAGGGAGGGGGAGAAAGAGTGACGAGGGAGGGGGGAGGGAGGGGGAGAAAGAGTGACGAGGGAGGGGGGAGGGAGGGGGAGAAAGAGTGACGAGGGAGGGGGGAGGGAGGGGGAGAAAGAGTGACGAGGGAGGGGGGAGGGAGGGGGAGAAAGAGTGACGAGGGAGGGGGGAGGGAGGGGGAGAAAGAGTGACGAGGGAGGGGGGAGGGAGGGGGAGAAAGAGTGACGAGGGAGGGGGGAGGGAGGGGGAGAAAGAGTGACGAGGGAGGGGGGAGGGAGGGGGAGAAAGAGTGACGAGGGAGGGGGGAGGGAGGGGGAGAAAGAGTGACGAGGGAGGGGGGAGGGAGGGGGAGAAAGAGTGACGAGGGAGGGGGGAGGGAGGGGGAGAAAGAGTGACGAGGGAGGGGGGAGGGAGGGGGAGAAAGAGTGACGAGGGAGGGGGGAGGGAGGGGGAGAAAGAGTGACGAGGGAGGGGGGAGGGAGGGGGAGAAAGAGTGACGAGGGAGGGGGGAGGGAGGGGGAGAAAGAGTGACGAGGGAGGGGGGAGGGAGGGGGAGAAAGAGTGACGAGGGAGGGGGGAGGGAGGGGGAGAAAGAGTGACGAGGGAGGGGGGAGGGAGGGGGAGAAAGAGTGACGAGGGAGGGGGGAGGGAGGGGGAGAAAGAGTGACGAGGGAGGGGGGAGGGAGGGGGAGAAAGAGTGACGAGGGAGGGGGGAGGGAGGGGGAGAAAGAGTGACGAGGGAGGGGGGAGGGAGGGGGAGAAAGAGTGACGAGGGAGGGGGGAGGGAGGGGGAGAAAGAGTGACGAGGGAGGGGGGAGGGAGGGGGAGAAAGAGTGACGAGGGAGGGGGGAGGGAGGGGGAGAAAGAGTGACGAGGGAGGGGGGAGGGAGGGGGAGAAAGAGTGACGAGGGAGGGGGGAGGGAGGGGGAGAAAGAGTGACGAGGGAGGGGGGAGGGAGGGGGAGAAAGAGTGACGAGGGAGGGGGGAGGGAGGGGGAGAAAGAGTGACGAGGGAGGGGGGAGGGAGGGGGAGAAAGAGTGACGAGGGAGGGGGGAGGGAGGGGGAGAAAGAGTGACGAGGGAGGGGGGAGGGAGGGGGAGAAAGAGTGACGAGGGAGGGGGGAGGGAGGGGGAGAAAGAGTGACGAGGGAGGGGGGAGGGAGGGGGAGAAAGAGTGACGAGGGAGGGGGGAGGGAGGGGGAGAAAGAGTGACGAGGGAGGGGGGAGGGAGGGGGAGAAAGAGTGACGAGGGAGGGGGGAGGGAGGGGGAGAAAGAGTGACGAGGGAGGGGGGAGGGAGGGGGAGAAAGAGTGACGAGGGAGGGGGGAGGGAGGGGGAGAAAGAGTGACGAGGGAGGGGGGAGGGAGGGGGAGAAAGAGTGACGAGGGAGGGGGGAGGGAGGGGGAGAAAGAGTGACGAGGGAGGGGGGAGGGAGGGGGAGAAAGAGTGACGAGGGAGGGGGGAGGGAGGGGGAGAAAGAGTGACGAGGGAGGGGGGAGGGAGGGGGAGAAAGAGTGACGAGGGAGGGGGGAGGGAGGGGGAGAAAGAGTGACGAGGGAGGGGGGAGGGAGGGGGAGAAAGAGTGACGAGGGAGGGGGGAGGGAGGGGGAGAAAGAGTGACGAGGGAGGGGGGAGGGAGGGGGAGAAAGAGTGACGAGGGAGGGGGGAGGGAGGGGGAGAAAGAGTGACGAGGGAGGGGGGAGGGAGGGGGAGAAAGAGTGACGAGGGAGGGGGGAGGGAGGGGGAGAAAGAGTGACGAGGGAGGGGGGAGGGAGGGGGAGAAAGAGTGACGAGGGAGGGGGGAGGGAGGGGGAGAAAGAGTGACGAGGGAGGGGGAGGGAGGGGGAGAAAGAGTGACGAGGGAGGGGGGAGGGAGGGGGAGAAAGAGTGACGAGGGAGGGGGGAGGGAGGGGGAGAAAGAGTGACGAGGGAGGGGGGAGGGAGGGGGAGAAAGAGTGACGAGGGAGGGGGGAGGGAGGGGGAGAAAGAGTGACGAGGGAGGGGGGAGGGAGGGGGAGAAAGAGTGACGAGGGAGGGGGGAGGGAGGGGGAGAAAGAGTGACGAGGGAGGGGGGAGGGAGGGGGAGAAAGAGTGACGAGGGAGGGGGGAGGGAGGGGGAGAAAGAGTGACGAGGGAGGGGGGAGGGAGGGGGAGAAAGAGTGACGAGGGAGGGGGGAGGGAGGGGGAGAAAGAGTGACGAGGGAGGGGGGAGGGAGGGGGAGAAAGAGTGACGAGGGAGGGGGGAGGGAGGGGGAGAAAGAGTGACGAGGGAGGGGGGAGGGAGGGGGAGAAAGAGTGACGAGGGAGGGGGGAGGGAGGGGGAGAAAGAGTGACGAGGGAGGGGGGAGGGAGGGGGAGAAAGAGTGACGAGGGAGGGGGGAGGGAGGGGGAGAAAGAGTGACGAGGGAGGGGGGAGGGAGGGGGAGAAAGAGTGACGAGGGAGGGGGGAGGGAGGGGGAGAAAGAGTGACGAGGGAGGGGGGAGGGAGGGGGAGAAAGAGTGACGAGGGAGGGGGGAGGGAGGGGGAGAAAGAGTGACGAGGGAGGGGGGAGGGAGGGGGAGAAAGAGTGACGAGGGAGGGGGGGAGGGGAGGGGGGAGAAAGAGTGACGAGGGAGGGGGGAGGGAGGGGGAGAAAGAGTGACGAGGGAGGGGGGAGGGAGGGGGAGAAAGAGTGACGAGGGAGGGGGGAGGGAGGGGGAGAAAGAGTGACGAGGGAGGGGGGAGGGAGGGGGAGAAAGAGTGACGAGGGAGGGGGGAGGGAGGGGGAGAAAGAGTGACGAGGGAGGGGGGAGGGAGGGGGAGAAAGAGTGACGAGGGAGGGGGGAGGGAGGGGGAGAAAGAGTGACGAGGGAGGGAGGGAGGGAGGGGGAGAAAGAGTGACGAGGGAGGGAGGGAGGGAGGGGGAGAAAGAGTGACGAGGGAGGGAGGGAGGGAGGGGGAGAAAGAGTGACGAGGGAGGGAGGGAGGGAGGGGGAGAAAGAGTGACGAGGGAGGGAGGAGGGAGGGGGAGAAAGAGTGACGAGGGAGGGAGGGAGGGAGGGGGAGAAAGAGTGACGAGGGAGGGAGGGGAGGGAGGGGGAGAAAGAGTGACGAGGGAGGGAGGGAGGGAGGGAGGGGGAGAAAGAGTGACGAGGGAGGGAGGGAGGGAGGGGGAGAAAGAGTGACGAGGGAGGGAGGGAGGGAGAGGGGGAGAAAGAGTGACGAGGGAGGGAGGGAGGGAGGGGGAGAAAGAGTGACGAGGGAGGGAGGGAGGGAGGGGGAGAAAGAGTGACGAGGGAGGGAGGGAGGGAGGGGGAGAAAGAGTGACGAGGGAGGGAGGGAGGGAGGGAGGGGGAGAAAGAGTGACGAGGGAGGGAGGGGAGGGAGGGGGAGAAAGAGTGACGAGGGAGGGAGGGAGGGAGGGAGGGGGAGAAAGAGTGACGAGGGAGGGAGGGAGGGAGGGAGGGGGAGAAAGAGTGACGAGGGAGGGAGGGAGGGAGGGAGGGGGAGAAAGAGTGACGAGGGAGGGAGGGAGGGAGGGAGGGGGAGAAAGAGTGACGAGGGAGGGAGGGAGGGAGGGAGGGGGAGAAAGAGTGACGAGGGAGGGAGGGAGGGAGGGAGGGGGAGAAAGAGTGACGAGGGAGGGAGGGAGGGAGGGAGGGGGAGAAAGAGTGACGAGGGAGGGAGGGAGGGAGGGAGGGGGAGAAAGAGTGACGAGGGAGGGAGGGAGGGAGGGAGGGGGAGAAAGAGTGACGAGGGAGGGAGGGAGGGAGGGAGGGGGAGAAAGAGTGACGAGGGAGGGAGGGAGGGAGGGAGGGGGAGAAAGAGTGACGAGGGAGGGAGGGAGGGAGGGAGGGGGAGAAAGAGTGACGAGGGAGGGAGGGAGGGAGGGAGGGGGAGAAAGAGTGACGAGGGAGGGAGGGAGGGAGGGAGGGGGAGAAAGAGTGACGAGGGAGGGAGGGAGGGAGGGAGGGGGAGAAAGAGTGACGAGGGAGGGAGGGAGGGAGGGAGGGGGAGAAAGAGTGACGAGGGAGGGAGGGAGGGAGGGAGGGGGAGAAAGAGTGACGAGGGAGGGAGGGAGGGAGGGAGGGGGAGAAAGAGTGACGAGGGAGGGAGGGAGGGAGGGAGGGGGAGAAAGAGTGACGAGGGAGGGAGGGAGGGAGGGAGGGGGAGAAAGAGTGACGAGGGAGGGAGGGAGGGAGGGAGGGGGAGAAAGAGTGACGAGGGAGGGAGGGAGGGAGGGAGGGGGAGAAAGAGTGACGAGGGAGGGAGGGAGGGAGGGAGGGGGAGAAAGAGTGACGAGGGAGGGAGGGAGGGAGGGAGGGGGAGAAAGAGTGACGAGGGAGGGAGGGAGGGAGGGAGGGGGAGAAAGAGTGACGAGGGAGGGAGGGAGGGAGGGAGGGGGAGAAAGAGTGACGAGGGAGGGAGGGAGGGAGGGAGGGGGAGAAAGAGTGACGAGGGAGGGAGGGAGGGAGGGAGGGGGAGAAAGAGTGACGAGGGAGGGAGGGAGGGAGGGAGGGGGAGAAAGAGTGACGAGGGAGGGAGGGAGGGAGGGAGGGGGAGAAAGAGTGACGAGGGAGGGAGGGAGGGAGGGAGGGGGAGAAAGAGTGACGAGGGAGGGAGGGAGGGAGGGAGGGGGAGAAAGAGTGACGAGGGAGGGAGGGAGGGAGGGAGGGGGAGAAAGAGTGACGAGGGAGGGAGGGAGGGAGGGAGGGGGAGAAAGAGTGACGAGGGAGGGAGGGAGGGAGGGAGGGGGAGAAAGAGTGACGAGGGAGGGAGGGAGGGAGGGAGGGGGAGAAAGAGTGACGAGGGAGGGAGGGAGGGAGGGAGGGGGAGAAAGAGTGACGAGGGAGGGAGGGAGGGAGGGGGAGAAAGAGTGACGAGGGAGGGAGGGAGGGAGGGAGGGGGAGAAAGAGTGACGAGGGAGGGAGGGAGGGAGGGAGGGGGAGAAAGAGTGACGAGGGAGGGAGGGAGGGAGGGAGGGGGAGAAAGAGTGACGAGGGAGGGAGGGAGGGAGGGGGAGAAAGAGTGACGAGGGAGGGAGGGAGGGAGGGAGGGGGAGAAAGAGTGACGAGGGAGGGAGGGAGGGAGGGAGGGGGAGAAAGAGTGACGAGGGAGGGAGGGAGGGAGGGAGGGGGAGAAAGAGTGACGAGGGAGGGAGGGAGGGAGGGGGAGAAAGAGTGACGAGGGAGGGAGGGAGGGAGGGGGAGAAAGAGTGACGAGGGAGGGAGGGAGGGAGGGGGAGAAAGAGTGACGAGGGAGGGAGGGAGGGAGGGGGGAGAAAGAGTGACGAGGGAGGGAGGGAGGGAGGGGGAGAAAGAGTGACGAGGGAGGGAGGGAGGGAGGGGGAGAAAGAGTGACGAGGGAGGGAGGGAGGGAGGGGGAGAAAGAGTGACGAGGGAGGGAGGGAGGGAGGGGGAGAAAGAGTGACGAGGGAGGGAGGGAGGGGGAGAAAGAGTGACGAGGGAGGGAGGGAGGGGGAGAAAGAGTGACGAGGGAGGGAGGGAGGGGGAGAAAGAGTGACGAGGGAGGGAGGGAGGGGGAGAAAGAGTGACGAGGGAGGGAGGGAGGGGGAGAAAGAGTGACGAGGGAGGGAGGGAGGGGGAGAAAGAGTGACGAGGGAGGGAGGGAGGGGGAGAAAGAGTGACGAGGGAGGGAGGGAGGGGGAGAAAGAGTGACGAGGGAGGGAGGGAGGGGGAGAAAGAGTGACGAGGGAGGGAGGGAGGGGGAGAAAGAGTGACGAGGGAGGGAGGGAGGGGGAGAAAGAGTGACGAGGGAGGGAGGGAGGGGGAGAAAGAGTGACGAGGGAGGGAGGGAGGGGGAGAAAGAGTGACGAGGGAGGGAGGGAGGGGGAGAAAGAGTGACGAGGGAGGGAGGGAGGGGGAGAAAGAGTGACGAGGGAGGGAGGGAGGGGGAGAAAGAGTGACGAGGGAGGGAGGGAGGGGGAGAAAGAGTGACGAGGGAGGGAGGGAGGGGGAGAAAGAGTGACGAGGGAGGGAGGGAGGGGGAGAAAGAGTGACGAGGGAGGGAGGGAGGGGGAGAAAGAGTGACGAGGGAGGGAGGGAGGGGGAGAAAGAGTGACGAGGGAGGGAGGGAGGGGGAGAAAGAGTGACGAGGGAGGGAGGGAGGGGGAGAAAGAGTGACGAGGGAGGGAGGGAGGGGGAGAAAGAGTGACGAGGGAGGGAGGGAGGGGGAGAAAGAGTGACGAGGGAGGGAGGGAGGGGGAGAAAGAGTGACGAGGGAGGGAGGGAGGGGGAGAAAGAGTGACGAGGGAGGGAGGGAGGGGGAGAAAGAGTGACGAGGGAGGAGGGAGGGGGAGAAAGAGTGACGAGGGAGGGAGGGAGGGGGGAGAAAGAGTGACGAGGGAGGGAGGGAGGGGGAGAAAGAGTGACGAGGGAGGGAGGGAGGGGGAGAAAGAGTGACGAGGGAGGGAGGGAGGGGGAGAAAGAGTGACGAGGGGAGGGAGGGAGGGGGGAGAAAGAGTGACGAGGGAGGGAGGGAGGGGGAGAAAGAGTGACGAGGGAGGG